>NW_015551094.1:123811-135261 GCF_001515605.1 Sinocyclocheilus anshuiensis | reverse complement strand
CGGTTCAGCACGCATGTGTTCAGAGGATTAATTGCAACATTTAATGAGTAAAAGTTTTATCATTTGTATGTGTTTACAAACTCAATCGACTTTTAAAAGAGGCGAAAGAGCAAACAACAGAAAAAACACAGCTTTGACAAAGATTAATCTGTATTAATTTATACAGTGAACACACTAAGAAGAATTGGAGAAACTGAGGAGGCGTTTCAACATCTGGAAAAGCGGTTGGAAATTGAAAAGATCCAGGCAGCAATGATTAAAAAAAAAACCCTCTCCAAAACAAAATTTCCTCACTAAAGCTCTCATCTTTGACAAAGTCCATCATTTATTTTAATTATTATATTGAATTTATGACTGAACAAAGGCTTGTTAGATACAGAGAGAGCATGCGCTAATTGAATAGAATATCTTTGTCATTGTACAAGTAACGTTACAATAAGATTTATTTTGAAAGTTCCAAATTGATAGTAAAGCTTAAGAATACAAATAAATTAAAATGGCAATATAAAATTATCAATTATAAAAAGTTTGCAGCAGTATTAAAATAGTGCAAATAGCTCAGATGTGCAATGCAGCATTAAAACCTAAACAGTTCAAACAGAAAACATAATGTAATAAAATGGTAGGGGTGAATTTATGATTCCATGTACATTTGAGGTTAATGTGTGTACTGGGCTACTTTTTAGTTACAGCAGCTATCACTGTGTTGTTATGAAGTCAGTTGTGCCAGACAATTTTGGAGGCAGAGACAGATTGTGGGGGGCACTAATAGGGAAAAACTTAAACTGCTGGAATAAAGAGTTTTAAGGGGTTGGTGAACCTGGAAAACTTGCAGGTCAACGGGCATCAATGTTCAAGGTTGGTAAACATGTGTACACGGACGCATATAATACTTCCCGCCTGACATTGTAAAGTAAAAAATTATGTCAAGCTTTTCTTGTGCTTTTTTTTTCTTTCTTATTTGGCAGATGCTGTGATGACCAACTTCCCGGCAGCACAGAGTTGGACTTGAGGAATGCAGTTGGGAAGCATTTTAAACAAGAAATAAAACCAATAATTAATCATTTCCTTTAAGTTCACTGTTGGTTGTTTTATTTGTTAAAAGTAAACCAACAAAAGGGTTCATCTTTTTTTTATGTTGTCATTTATCCGCAATGTTTTAATGTTAAGCGTGATAACATGCTCTTGATTTGTATTAGATTTTTTTTTCTTTTAAATATCAAAGTTTCTTAAGTTATTTAAAATATTTTATTTAGTCATTTTTATTATCTTAAGTTGTTAAATTCCAGATTTTTTATCATAATATTTATATTTAAGTGTATTGTATTTATAAACTTTTATTTTGTCATTTAATTCTTTTGTATTTTTATCATTTTGTATTGTCTTAAGTTGTTAAAAATTTTATTTTTCTTAATAAAACCTGTATATTGAATTTGTTTGGATGGATTGCCATTTTGTTGTCTATTAGATGTATACTGTATATGTAGTCGTTTAATAGCGGTCTAATTGATGACTAGTCTATTCTTGGGCTATGATTAGACATCTATTAAATTTTCATTGACAGCCCAAATTTAGCCTTGTTTTAGCCTAGATGTCTGCTCTGTGTTTAGACGGCTAATAGACGTCTTTTAAACGCAAAATTGCTTGCTGGGATTAGGAAACCTTGCAAAATAGTGTCATGCTGAGTTAAATCCATGCAGAGGTTGCAGCAGAATGAGTAATACAATATTTGACAAAATAAATAGTAATTGAATGGATGACTCTGTCAGGCACCTGCAATCCTGTAGAATTCCTCTTTAATGACATTTACAGGTTTGTGCCAGGGGAAAACTACAAAAATATACAGCAGACGTTTAAGTGCAAGACACTTTTCTAACGACTGCAAACTATTGCTTTGCCTACGTTTTCTGCATCACAGATGTTGTATAGGAAACTTCCATTGGCAAAAAAAAGTGTAGAGCAATGCACAAAATTTGTTCTGATTTCAGCGCATGTCCGCGGTGATAGATATTGCAGATGAAAGGCCATAGGATATTGTTAAGGTATGTAAGTAATTGTGAAGAAAATCGATATCTCTCTATTAGGTATTCATCTGGGAGTGACAGTATATCTACACGGGGCCGCAAAACCCTCTCCTGACGCAAAGCTGCGTGAATTAGTTCTGTCTTAATATCAATCTGATTTCTAATGAAAGGACACCCCATGTTCTTACATTTTGTACGAAAAAGTCTCTAAGGACTCCAACCAGCTTCTTCTCTCTACAGGGACTAATGCAAATGAACCTGTTTTAACAGCAACGAGAAGGCAACGACATCACAGCTCATGTCTGTGGGAGGAGGGAGGAGATACGCAGAAACTCTGGGTTTGTTTCAACAAAACCTGCTAGACAGTAGTAGTACTATGGTAACTTACCCAAAGGTTTAGTTTTGTCTTTTATTGGAACCGAAAACCCAGTTTCCCTTTTCTGGGGTTAACAAACTCTTGAGTTTCAAACAAAATCCCGCTTTCTG
This sequence comes from Sinocyclocheilus anshuiensis, assembly GCF_001515605.1. Taxonomy (NCBI): domain Eukaryota; kingdom Metazoa; phylum Chordata; class Actinopteri; order Cypriniformes; family Cyprinidae; genus Sinocyclocheilus; species Sinocyclocheilus anshuiensis. The sequence continues at coordinate 132,751 of NW_015551094.1, read as the reverse complement.
GAATACACCCCAGAACTATGTTGTTACTTATTTTTTATGAAGCAATAAAGGTGAATTTATGAGCTCTTTTGGGTTAATAAAAAAGCTCTGGTCTGTGAATACAGTAAGATACAACGTGCTAGCAAGCACATTCAGAAAGGTGATTTGGAAACTTTCACAAAATATAAAGTGAGGTACTTGCATTTCCTGAATATGAAGTCAGATCATGAACAGTTGATATTGATCCATCTTTGAACATAAACTTTTGTGCAAGTTCTGCATTTTAATGACCCTCGTTGGCAAAGCAGTCTCGTAATGATTTTCATAAACAATCGAATTTAGCTATTTTCTTGGACACATTCCCTTCATGAATAAAATTAATCCACTACGTCCTCAGTGGCTCAGAGGCCCGGAGTTTATGGAGACGCTTATGTTAATTATTACAGCCACCTACAGATCAGCACCCCAGAACTATGTTGTTACTTATTTTTTATGAAGCAATAAAGGTGAATTTATGAGCTCTTTTGGGTTAATAAAAAAGCTCTGGTCTGTGAATACAGTAAGATACAACGTGCTAGCAAGCACATTCAGAAAGGTGATTTGGAAACTTTCACAAAATATAAAGTGAGGTACTTTCATTTCCTGAATATGAAGTCAGATCATGAACAGTTGATATTGATCCATCTTTGAACATAAACTTTTGTGCAAGTTCTGCATTTTAATGACCCTCGTTGGCAAAGCAGTCTCGTAATGATTTTCATAAACAATCGAATTTAGCTATTTTCTTGGACACATTCCCTTCATGAATAAAATTAATCCACTGCGTCCTCAGTGGCTCAGAGGCCCGGAGTTTATGGAGACGCTTATGTTCATTATTACAGCCACCTACAGATCAGGGGCCTGTACCATGATGGTAGTTGAAAAAATTCAGTGTTACAGGATTAGTTTTGAGTTGACAAAACCAGACCAGTCCAATCCTCACATGCCTTGCAACACAGAGCAAGTGTGATTCACTTCTTGTGAGACAGCCAGCGAGATTCAAAACTCTTTTGCTAAAGGTTAAGAGATTGAAGAATATGAGGAATTTAAACGCATTTACACTGAAGAAAGTACTTGTTTATGAAAGAGAACAAATTAAAGACATTATCTTTCTCTATCAGTGCAGTCACAAGTGAAACTTGAGAAGTTAGTTTATATAGTTGATAATATATGGTGATAGAGACTTGAACATTTTTAGTCATTTTTAAACCATTATCTATTGATTCTACAGCTTATTTATATTACATATGATCTGTATATATATTAATATTCATTTAAAATGCTTTTTAATAATTGTTAAACTAAAATTTGGGCTACACACAATTACAAGGACCTCTATAAAGCTAACTTCCTGCCCTTGATAGAAGGTCTGAAAAGGGATATCAAACGCTGGGATCTGCTGTCTCAAGTGGAAGAATTAATACTATTAAGATTATTGTATTGCCTAAGTTTCTTTATTGTTTCAAAGTCTTCCAATCTTTTTAACCAAATGCTTTTTCAACTCTATAGATAAACTCATATCAGCATTCATCTGGAAAAACAAAAATCCTCGGACTCGGAAAAGTATATTACAAAAGCCTCGCACCTTAGGCATGGCACGGCACTTCCCAATCTTATGTTTTATTTCTGGGTGGCTAATTAGAGGACTGATTTACTGGGTGAGGAATAGTGATAGCACTGACGCCCTTAAGTGGCTTAGTTTGGAAAAGAGGTCTCCCTCTTTAATGTGCTCTGAACTTCCAATGCTTGAACCTGCCTCGCGCTATTCCTCTAATCCTATGGTGACAGAGTCCCTAAAAATTTGATTTTTGATGCATTTTCAGAAATAATAGATTTGCAATAGACCCATCTCCTTTTATTACTATATTTGGTGTTACAACACAAAACATGCGCATAAGTAGGTATGCTTATAAAATGTTGGCCTTTTGCACACTACTTGTTAGAAGATTCATACTGTTTAAATGGAAAGAGCCCCTTCACCCTACTTTCCTTCATTGGATTAAAGAGAACATGCAATATCTTAAACTGGAAAAATAAGATTCTCTCTTCAAGGGTCTACCCAGAAATCTAACCTATGCAATCTGGCAACCTTTCTTGTCATTTGTGGAAAAATAGAAGTAGGGAATACAATCCATTTTACGATATCATTTTAAAATATAGTGACCTTTCATTTGGAGAAAGAGAAACTGGGGGAGTGATTTTTTGTGTCAGGCAATGTGTCACTTTACTCACATCTGATTGGTCCAGTTTCAGCTTTTAGATCTCTTACTCAAACATAACCTGCTCTGAAGCAGGTTAGCTGTGGAGTGCATGTTACTATGGCAATGAACACCGCTAAAAGCCAAGCCACTTTCATGGTACCTAAAACCCAGGATTAGTGCAAACTAAACTGAAACATACCTGGCTAGCCAGCTAATCCGGCTTCATGGTACAGGCCCCAGTTATAATGTTTACGTAGCCGAGAAATTATATCACTAGCTGCTCTAGCGATGATAAAAACATGGCGGACTGTGTGGCTCAGTCAGGGTGCAATCTATGCTAATAGGGCAGATTGTCACCAGTCTTGGGCGGGGCTTCCCCTACTCTTATGGGGAAATCTGAAACTGCTCAGAGAGACTGTTTATGATTTATGGGGATAATAAACAAAAAAAAGGAGTGGGTGGATTTTTACCATTATAGGCTGGTTGTTTACACACACTGTGGATACACATCGGTGTTCAAACATCTTATAAAAGTGAATTTTGCATAATAGGTCCCCTTTAAATCTGGTGAATTACTTGCTCACTGCTGATCACCATCAGTGTGAAAAAATGTTGGGTTTAAGTGAACAATTTCACAACAATTTAAATGGATTTGAAAAACGGAGAAAGAAATAGATTAGAAAAATAGATTTTATTAAAGTGAGACAAGAGAATGGCAAAGAAAAAAGCAAAAGACAAAAGCAAAATCAAGATAAAAACAAAAGCAAAGACAACAGAACCTGATGATCAATCATTTCAACAATCAATGACATATGAAAGAATCAGCGCAGTCGGTCCCAGCGCCAGATTGATGCGTCGTCACACACTGCGATAAGAATACTGCTGTCCCTGCTGAAACTGGTCTGCCTGATGGCCGACGTGCATTTAGGGAGGGTGAGCGTGGTACACCTGAATGCAAAACAGAAGGCAGAATAAAAATAAAGTACAATGCTGATAAGTTAAGCTGAATACAGTGTTGTGGATAGTTCAAGCACAAATGCCTGTCAAACATGGAATTTTACTTTGCTTTATGAGGATCTTCTACTTCCAGGTCCCAAACATAGAGTTTCCCGACTTGATTTCCAAGAGCTAACATCTGAGAAAATGAAGATACACACTCTTCATTCATGTAGTAACATCAGATGTTCTTACTAATGTTATTAAATTACATTGTCCATCAGTGGCTTGTTTTATTGTCAGTAGCCTACAGTTAACATCTAGACCAATGCACAATGAAACTGAATGTCTATCAAGAACCTCATACCTTCTGCCAGAAGTCCATCGAGAAACGCATGTACCAAATGTCACACTGACTGTAATCAAAGCGGCCCAGAATGGTCACATTAGACTCGTTCGGTTTGATGTGGTCAGTATCGTCTTCCATTTTCCCAGGTTTCCAACACACAATAGCATTTTCACATGACTACGAAATATGACCAAACAAGAAAAAGAATGAAGGTGAGTTAACAAATGATTAGCATTATTGCTGAGTAACTAATAATGACTTAAAATGTTGTTGGCTATTGTGCTACAGAAAGTACCTTTGAAAGAATCAAATCACCAAGCCAGCGGACACAGTCCACATAGTTCCTGTGAATGTCTCGTGTGGAAAAGTCTGGAAAGTGAATCTTCTGAGACACAAAAGGCCTGAAAATGTATGGTGAAAAGACTTGCTAAATCCACTTGCTAAAGCACACAGACTGCTGAACAACCCATCAGGAACCTGACTGAAGAGCACTAATGAGGACTCACCGGTTGGTTTTGCTGGGGTTATACTCATATGAACTGCGTATTGCTTTCTGCATCCTCTCAGAGTTGATTCTCCACAGTTTCAAGGAGTGGTCCATCCCACAGGACATGATCTTCTCACCAAGAAGGTCAAAATCCTAAAAAAACACAACAGAAGCATTTTGTGACACAGACACTTTCATCTGCCTAATGTGACAATTTACTTTTTTTGTACTCATGAACCCCAGTTTGAGAAACTGTGCATGAGCAGATGTGTTTATTAGAATTAGATATAAACACTACAATGATTACAATCAAACTGCAGAGTGACAGAAGTGAATCTGATCAAGAATACCAATAATACTCCATGAATGAAGTTTAACATCAAACAGCCGAAGCCTCATTAAACTCACCGCACTCAAGACCTCGTCACGATGGCCTTCAATGCCTCCAAAGATGGCCACCAGAGTGTCTGTCTGAACATTCCAGAGGCGCAGTGCATGGTCTGCCAAACACACAGCAAATGATGAAATAACATGCTCTGAACGCTGCACGTGTTGGTCTGTAGAAGGTTTGAGGTCATTACCTTTACTGACTGACAGCAAAAGGTTCGGATCCCTCGGATGAAATTTGAGTTCATTGATTGCATTACCATGGCCAACATAATGCTGCAGATGAAATGAAAAAATCAGCGTAACCATGTTTGGAGTAGCAACAGACGCACACTAATGCAGGTAAGGCTGTTCCGACCAATAGCAATTCAATATGCATTGACATTCATTTCTTTACAGCAACTTCAAAAACACAGACTCACTTTGACACACTGCATGGTGATGTGGTTGATGATGCGAATGATGCCGCGCGACCCAGCAACGGCCAGCAGTGGGTGACTTGTGCTCGTGTCGAAGGTCCAAGCACAAGTGTATAAGTTTTCATCTGCCTAGGCAGTGCAAGAATCAAGGGAATAACAAAAGACACTGGCCCAAATCTGCAGCGGCAGATTTAAAGGGACAGAATGACATCAGATACTCCAAGATAAAACCCAACCATCTAACAAGTTTATTCTGTGTGTCTGAAAAGGATACATCAGCATCTACATATGACTGCAGGAGACGAATCTCTCCTTGAGAATGACACTCATATAAAGTGACCTGCAAGAACAAGATACACCCAACATGAAGGAATCTGCAGAAACATGAGTGTGTTTAATGAATAACGATTAACAGTCTTTTGTGTTTCACTCACTCTGTTGCTACCAACGGTTGCAAACACCAGCGGGTCTCCCTCTTTACTGTGCCAGTTAAACTGCACTCCAAATAAAGGCTGCCCATGATCCTCCTGCATGTCACACACACATCACTGTCAAAGTGCCGTCACAAGTATACACTAAACAAACACCACATGCTTTCTTACCAAAGCCACTTGAAGGCAAATCTGCAACCTTTAGCCAAAAAAGCGTATCGGCTAATGCTAATGCTGCTGCTTTGTCAGTACGCAGGGAAGGAGACCAAAGGCCATTGTATGATTGGCTGAGGTGCCTCACGTGATCCAAGTTAGCCGTTACGCTTTTTCCAATGGCAAGTACTACAGACCCTCGCATCTCCCAATAATAAGACAATTTCTGTTCTTACCCTCAGACTGTTGACACACTTGAAGGAATATTTGCATTTCTTGGACTTCCACTTGCCTTTGCCCCAGCTCTTTCTGCCTGGGGCATTGGCTGTGTTTGTGGGTGTGTCGGGTCGCTCAATGTTGGTGCCACTTTCAATGCTGACAGCATCATCCTGGGAAAATGAAAACATTTGATTGTTAAACAATGAATTAACACACTTAGGGAAAACATGCAACTGGGTCAATGTGAGCAGAATAAACATTTAATTCAGACACTGATCCAGAGCAGATCACATTATGAAGGCAGAAACAAATGTATTCACACAAAAACTCTTAACAGAAACCGATCATGCTTTATATTATTATTACTGGTTTTAATCATCATCTACATAAATACATGAAACTACACTAATTGAAGGCAGATTATACTTTATACTGATGTTTCTTCTTGACAATGACACAATCACGTGTGTGTGTCTAATAACATAACAACACAGGGCATGTTAAATGTCCATTAAATCATGATGACAAACACTTAGCAGCGAAAACGAACGAGAATTTAGATGAGAAACACGCGATAAGAGAAACTTCACTCATGAGCAGCTGCACAAATACACATAATAAACAAATTCAGCGCACAATTGACTTACATTGTCGTCTCCAGACAAATCGGGGTTGCTGTTTTCATCACTGCTTAATTTCGGTTTTTTGTTATTCGGCATCTCGTTTCCTGCCTCGGCATGAGATTCAGACATCTTCCTCCGCATCTTCCTCCAGCAATGGCACACTGCCGGAAAGCAAAGCGTACGCTCTCATGCCCCACTGCTGCAAAACTTCTTCTTCTTCTTTAAATTTTATTGGCAGTTGGCAAACCAACTGAAAGGTGCATTTACCGCCACCTACTGGACTGGAGTGTGGGCAGTACTTTGAAAGGACAAGGAGAGGAGAAAAAAAAAAGTAATATATATATATATAGATATATATACAGATATATACACATATATACATATATATATACATACATACCTTCTCCTTCCCCCCCTATATATCTCCATCAAATTCTTTCACTTATCCCAGTATTTTTCAAATAATTCATTAGGAGACTATGTATTTCCCTAGACATTGTTGTTCCTAGCAGATTTCCCACTGTCATGTTTTGTTTTCCAACTTGTGTTTCTAACTCCCTTCTTTCTTCTTCTTCTACCTTTTACGATCTAATAAAATAGGTTTTACTGTCTCTTGTGTGTTGCAGTGGTTGCAAAGACCAGTGGGATATTTTCCTATTCTCTGTAATGTAAAATTTAAACCAGCATGACCTATTCTAAGACGTGTAATTATCTTTCCTTCCTTTGGATTCCTGCTCTGCCTAATACTATTTAAGCCTACTTGTTTTTGTATGTTATACAGATGTCGTCCAGTATCAGTTATGTCCCAGTATTCTTGCCATATTTTGTTTGTATGTCCCTTAATAATGGTTTTGATTTCTGTTCTACATAACGGTATTTGTATATCAACTGTTTCATGCTTTATTGCTCCTCTTGCCAGAATATCTACAATCTCATTTCCTTCCACCCCTACATGAGCAGGAACCCAAAGGAAACTGCAGCAAAACAGCACGACAACTTCTTCTTCTTCTGGTGTTAATGGCGGTTGGCAAACCAACTTAAATGGTGCATAGCACCATAGACATAATAAATACCTAGACGCCTCATTGGCCGCTTTGAGCCGTTGCTGCGATACGTCAACACGTCCGCCAATGTTTGTGAGGGCAAGACACCAAGATGGCGGAGACGTTGACGTGCGGTCGAGCGGCCAATGAGGCGTCTAGGTATTTATTATGTCTATGCATAGCACGACAACTGCTGTAACACTGACCGTCACAGTAGTGATGGGAAGCTCGGCTCTTTTCAAAGATTCGGCTCTTTTGGCTCGGCTCCCTTAGAAGAGACGGCTCTTAATTTAGTATCACTCTGAGCCTTCTATTTTAGCCCAGTTTAGCAATTGTGAATGGTTTGTGTGTTTGGTAAGCATTTTTATTCAGTGTTTTCATAAAAGCCTTTTTATGCATTTTTTTTTCGTTACAAAAAAATACACAGATAATATTATTTAATATTTTAATAAAACTTTAATTGAACAATTGAACACAGAACCACAGCAAACAAATAAATAAAGGCAAAAGTCTTAACATTAAGACACTTTAGTCTTTAGTGCAGGTTGGCATTCAGAAATATCAGATGCCTCAGCTTGGATGTGCTGATGCGATTTCTCCTCTCTGTGATTATTTGTACTGTTTTTGAGAAGTCTCTCTCTGAGGGGACCGATGTTGCAACAATGCAGTGTCTTCCTACCTTAACCAATGCGCTTGCGTTTAAATCCGGATCCCCCGTATCTCTCTGTCGCTCTGTGTACCTGGCCTTAACCACTACACTCGCTATCGTCAGAGCTTGTGTCCCCATTCCTTCTTTCACATAATGGTATGATCCTAGTCTGTCCTCCCATGTGACTTTTTTTTTTTTAACGAAAAAATGCTTACAGGCTTTTATGAAAACACTCAATAAAAAATTGCTTACCAACACACATACCATTCACAATTGCTAAATTGGCCTAAAATTGAAGGCTCCGGCTGAAGATTCAGCTCTCCCCGACGGGAGTCGGCTCTTCTCGTTCGCTACAAAGAATCGGCTCTTAGAGCCGGCTCGTTCGCGAACGACACATCACTACGACACAGCAGAGGGAGTCATTTCACACTCACGGGTATATGAGGTTCCATTTGTGCCATAAATGAACCGACTGCTTTGTGCTTTGTACTACTAATTTGTCCTTGTCTACAGTCATTGCCTATTGTTCAGATAAATTAGTATATGTTGATGTGTATGTGCTCTGTTTATGTCGTATTGTTCTGTCATCTTTAGTGTTGTTCTGTTCTGTCGTTCTTACTGTCGTGCTTCCATGAGCGTGGTAACGTTAGTTTTAAGTTGGATATTCGTTGTATACTTTGCCTATTTGCCACAGTGCAAAAACATAAACGAAGTTAAATCATTCAAATGAATATTTTTTTCAAAATTATAGTGGGCCTAAATGGCTAGTGGTGGGCAGACTGACTTACTATATATGTGCTTTTGCCAGTATCTCATTATATATGCGTACAGTACTTAATTATTTTAGGGGGAAAAGCATTAATTCACTTAGATATTATTTTCAAATTCCAGTTGCTATAGTAGGCTATATTCCTATATTTTGTTTGCCAATACGTCCCTTCATAAATGTACAGTACAGTATAATTTTAAGAAAAATGACTGTACTTCACTTAAAGTTTTTTTTTTTTTTTTTCATTTTAAAGGTT
>NW_015551094.1:121611-123743 GCF_001515605.1 Sinocyclocheilus anshuiensis | reverse complement strand
AAAATGACTGTTCTTCACTTAAATTTTTTTTTTTTTTTTTTTCATTTTAAAGGTTGTAGTACATTAGTGACCAGACAGGCTTACTATAGGTGCGATTTTGCCAGTACATCCCTTCATATATGTGACCCTGGACCACAAAACCAGTCATAAGAGTCCATTTTTCGAAATTGAGATTTCTACATTTGTTAGGATAGGACAATATTTGGCCGAGATACAACTATTTGAAAATCTGGAATCTGAGGGTGCAAAAAAATCTAAATATTGAGAAAATCGCCTTTAAAGTTGTCCAAATGAAGTTCTTAGCAATGCATATTACTAATCAAAAATTAAGTTTTAATATATTTACAGTAGGAAATTTACAAAATATCTTCATGGAACATGATCTTTACTTAATATCCTAATGATTTTTGGCATAAAAGAAAAATCAATAATTTTGACCCATACAATGTATTTTTGGCTATTGCTACAAATATACCCCAGCGACTTAAGACTGGTTTTGTGGTCCGGGATCACATATGTACAGTACAGTATTATTTTTAGAAAGAAATTATTGTAATTCACCAAGAGTTTTTTGTACATTACTAGTGACCAGACTGACTTACTACAGGTGAGATTTTGCCAATACCTCCATTTATACAAGTACAGTAGCCTACACTATTATTTTTAGAAAACAATTACTGTAATTCACCTAAATGTTTTTTCTTTCTTTCACGTTTTAAAAGTTGTAATAGCCTACATTACTAGTGGCCATTTTTAGAAAAAAAAATATTGTACTGTAGGGTCAAAAATTATATAAAAGACTTCTGCTTTCCTGTCTCAAACCTATCTTGAGTAACAAAAGGGCCATTTGGCATTCCAGAAGGCACAAAAGTGCTGATATTGATCAAAGCCTGTAGGCCAACATGTGTATGCATCGGGGGTCTGCTAATTGTCACACCTTTTGCACAGTGGGTAAAGCTGTAATCTGTTGATTGGTCAGTTTGAATGTCTCACATTTGGTTTTTAGTCACATGGTCAAGGAAGTGATAAAAGAAGATTGTAACTGTAGCTCGGGCTCTTTCTCTTTCTCTTTGCTGCCTCTTTTCTTTGGGACTCTCTTCTTGGGGCTCTGCCCTCTCTCCCTCTTTCTCTCAATCTCTTTCTCCCTCCCTTAACCATGTTTTACCATCCTTCATCTATTTGTAACTTAATTCAAGTGTAACCATAACACATACTGATAAAAAATGTATAGCCTGAATGCACTGTAAGTCGCTTTGGATAAAAGCGTCTGCTAAATGCATACATTTAATTTTAATTTAACAAATTTCTGTTATTAAAACATTTCAATTATAAATTATGTGCTAACTAGTCTTGAATCAATATTAACATTGAAGTGCTATTGCAATACAATATAGTCACTCAATAGCTACGCTCTCCCACATATTTAGCTATTCTAACTGTGCTTATTTCCGTTGTTGGTATAAGTGGCAGTGGGTGGTAATAGACTAGAAATTTACAGTTTTATACGATCATGCTGATAACATTTCTTTAGTCCTTCGGCAATCCTACAGCCTGAACTACTGTAGGGAAACCACCCTTACAGTACTTAACTAAAAGATGTTTTTGTTTTGTTTTTATCACATTTCAAAGGCTGTAGTACATGACTAGTGACCAGAGTGACTTAATACAGGTGAGATTTTGCCAGTACTTCCCTTCATGCATAGTAATATTTTTCTTAAAATAATATTGTACTGCACTTATAAGTCAGCCCAAGGGTGTAACTTTGGTTTGAGAAGTGGGGGGGACACAAAATGGGGGAAAAGGTTTTCGATTTGAATCCCATTTCCTGCATGTACATACATTTAGGGACTATAGTGATACAAAATCCTGGAAATAATTAAGTTGATTAATGATCAATTCTGGCAAAAAGAATAGTAGGCTACTAAACTATGTATAAGAAAAAGATGTCTTACTTTCTTTATTGTTTAATAGGGGCCGATCGCCAAGACTTGAGAGAATCATTTTATAAAGTCGAAAATTTTCACCATTAATGTTTTGAATAATGTTTAAATAATGTGAGACTCAATTTCCACTTTTAAACAAACTTTTATTTCAAACTAACCGCTGTACCTGAAAATATAAAATAAATCACT
>NW_015551094.1:111928-121555 GCF_001515605.1 Sinocyclocheilus anshuiensis | reverse complement strand
GTTTTCCTCAGCGTTTGCAATATTTGTAATATCTGCACAAAGGAGACGTCGATCAGCTGCTAGAAGATCTCGCCTTTGGAGAAGACTATTAATTTTACACTTGAAAAATGTATTACTACTTAGAAGTTAAGATTACCCCAGAATGCATTGCTAGCCCACCCCAACACTTATGAACAATAATAATGATAAATGCTGACCAATAATTAGCAAAATGTCATTTGTTTTGTCATATGCCATAGCTATGCATGACTACACACTAGACAAACACAGCCAACGTGAATACATCTAAATTTTCAGTTAAGTAATGAATGAATGCACAAGTTAATGAAACAATTATATTTTAGTTACTGAAAACCGGAAACATTAATAAATGAGTAAAAATAAAAGTAACACTGACAATAAATAAATACAAGTCATCGACACATGAAACAAAGCTTTATTCAAACATTGTTCTAACAATCATGTATTTACAGACGGTGAGCCCACATCTACTGCATCTCACAAAAGCAGTCATTTTAACAGCACAATGTCATTTGATTTCTGTATTAGAAGTAACAGAATTATCTTATTTATATTTTTGTTTCAGGTTTTCCCTTTTTTTTTCCACAAATGCCGCCATCACCTTTCCTTGCAGGTCCTGCTCCACCACAAAAGCTCTGCAGCAAATGCACAGGAATCAAGAATCAGAAAAGTGCTGTGATAACTTTGTTTGAAATTACAATAATTAAAATAAACCTCAACTTAAGATTTAAAAGATGTTTTATTCATTTCTGTAGTATACTCACTCAAAGCCTTTGATGGCAGCATTCCGTTTTCTGGTGAAGAGGGCTTCATTAGCTGCTCTCCGCCGGATAAGCAGACGTGTGTGCTCATCGGTCCCTGTAACATCCAGACAAGAGTCAAGTTACCTCTGAGATTTGTTTGCTCAAAACTACATTTACATTCTGAGGTAGTTGATGTGTTAAGTAGCTTTTTATCCAACACAAACGTTCCTCAGTTTTTCAACAGTACTAATGGACAAATAAAATAGATTACTTATATTTAGTTACTTTATGGAAATGTATTTACATTACTGACATTCATCTATTGCAAACAGTGCTGACAACAGTGAATTGTACTACACAATAATACACAATAACACACATATACATCACTCAGATGTCTACTTCATATCTAGCACCTATTAGACATACTTCTATGAAATTCATATAGAAGATTTTCCTAACAGATATTAAATAGACATTTAGTAATCGTATTTAAGATGTATATGGTATAAAATGTATGTAAATCTACTTTGGAGATGTACGTGTGCTTCCTGGAGCCCCCGTTAGCTATACATAATAAAACGTGTTTATACAGCAACATCACAAACGTGATTTTGAAAAGTGGGGGGGACATGTCCCCCCTGTCCCCAGTGGAAATTACGCCCGAGTCAGCCAGTCAGTCTGGTGACTAGTAATATACTACAACCTAAGAAAAAAAAGATGGACAGTATTTTAAATAAATGTTTTTAAAATACGTATTTAATTACTTTTGAGTATTATGCAATTGGTATTTTGCTGGACAAAAAAAATCTGATGTAATTTGTAATTAAATACTTTGAGAGACAGTATTTTGTATTTGAAATACTTAATCAAGTATGTAATTTTATTCTCAGATAATACAATAACTTTCTTCACCTGTGTTAATAGTACTATGAACTATAGCCTATCAATTTTTTTGGCTAGTGAATCATATGACATCCTGTTGGATCGATAGATGGAGTCTTAATTTGCCCATTGTTGGATCCAACTGGGAAAAAAAAAAAAACACTGTGGAAGTAGTCCAAGTGTCACGCCCATGGACAGTCTTGTGTTTTGTTCCTCATGTTCTCTCCTTGACCCAGTTTCTCCCGTGTTTGTGCCCATATTTGGTTTTCCTGTTCCCGTTTGAGTTCCATTTGTTTCAGCTGTTTCCTATTAATCTCCTCCTTTAGTTCCAGGTGTTCCCCATTTAGTTCCTGTATTTAAGCCCTGTGTTTTCCTGAGTTCTGGTTTTGTTGTTTGTCAGCCGCCAATAAAATTTCAAGAAGAAGAGTCCTGGGTTCAGTCTCAAATGTCTACCCTGTGTGCTATGTGTGTGTTCCCTGTTATTTTGGTTTCATTAAAGAGTATTTCTGTTCTGGATCTCCTTCGTCTCCTCACAGTAGTGCCCCGTGACAGAAGACTGAACCGTATACAAGATGACAGAGGCTGAGGACAGGCTGTGGTGTTTGCGGCAGGCTGGTTGGAGGTTGGAGAGATATGTAGAGGAATTCCTTGAGCTCTCCAACCAGGTGCTGGCATGACGCCACTCTTGCTGCGTGTTTCCAGCTGGGGCTGGACGATGATACGATCTGCTGCGATCTCCCCACGTGTTGTTTTCCCCTGATCTAGCTGATTGATGTCGTCCTTTATTTAAACCGTTCCGATTTCTAAGTGGAAGAGGTAAAGGATAATTAAAGTCTCCTCATCCAGCCCCCTCTGGAAAACGTTGTGTCTCCCCAGCTCACCCCACGCCAAGAACCCCCACATACCTCACCAACGGCTCCGACCACCTGTTCAACCCAAGTTACCCCCGAGTTCTCTGAAGCTCCTCCTTGGTCCTCAGCCCAGAGCCGCTGGCCGCTGTACTCTCCAGGGATTAAAGTTCCGTCGCTACGACGGATTTTCTTCAGTTCATAAAGACAGTCACTTGCTTCATTCCTGAATGAATCAGCCGTTCGAATGAATCAATTGAATGAATGATTCAGTGATAAAATCAGTGACTTGCCGCAACCTGCTGGCGGATTTAGTTTCATTTTTAGCGTATAATTTCAGTTATTTAAATAATTTCTGTATTCAAAATGTTATATTTAAAACGTTAATCTCCACATGAATTTATTAATTTAATTGCACTCATGCTACCTCTAAGCCTCAACGTTTGAAAATGTATCTACAAACCACTTTTGTGTTGTTCTGTGCCACCTCTGTAGTACAAATTAATTTATTAATACTAATTTCATATGATTGGTAACTTATTTGTCTTATTCTACTTATTGTTATATTGCAGGGGTTAAAGCAAAAAAAAAATCTTTTGACTGAATTTTTCCTCGACCAAACCCCATTCCTCAACCATACCTGTCACACACCAAGTTTAAGAGCAGTTTTTTCTTCTTGTAATTAGGAGCGCTTGTCCTCCTAATTTAAAAATGTAGGAACACCTTATGATCAATAATCAAAAATTCTGATAAAAAATTAGCCTTCCTAATACGAGGTGACATTTGACTCCTTGAAGTGACTTACAGGAGTATTTTCTTTTTTCCTTTTGTAATGGCATCATTTTCATCTGTCAAATTCAAAAATTTCTATTTAAAACAATATGTAGATGTGATGACGGGTGCTAGGGTGACGTCATCACTAACGCGATAGCTGTAGTCTGTCTCTTTACATTTGCCGTTAATGTTTTTGTATTTCTGGTGACTATGTTGCAGTTTATGAGGTTTACAATATAACTATGTTTGATCTGGTTCATTATCCTTTAACGTTTATTTATAATACAGTTTAAGATATCATGCGGTTTGTGTTGATTGCAGATAGATGCACATATCAGTGGTCATCGCATCGTGTTATGTCTACCATAGTGATATGTCTACCCTATGATATATTTTCCCCCATTAACCACACAGATCATGCGGTTTGTGTTGATTGCAGATAGATGCACATATCAGTGGTCATCGCATCGTGTTATGTCTACCATAGTTCCCCTATGATATATTTTCCCCCATTAACCACACAGAGACAAGTTGTAGTTATGTGTTATTTATTATTTCAAGTCTGTATTTATCTCCACATTGCAAACAGTTACCTTGCATGCTGTGTACTCATCATATCCTGGTCCTGTGACTCCTCAAAGGAGGAGGCGGGACTACAGTTTTCCTTTTTCTTGTGTTGGGTTAAACCATTTCTACTAATAGGGAGGGGACTTAACCCTTGGTGATGTAGACATTAAGATATGTCTTATGATGTTGTTTACATTTTGCCTATG
Source organism: Sinocyclocheilus anshuiensis (assembly GCF_001515605.1). Classification (NCBI taxonomy): domain Eukaryota; kingdom Metazoa; phylum Chordata; class Actinopteri; order Cypriniformes; family Cyprinidae; genus Sinocyclocheilus; species Sinocyclocheilus anshuiensis. The sequence continues at coordinate 117,511 of NW_015551094.1, read as the reverse complement.
TTGAAGAATTGCATTTATGTTTTTATTTTATGTATGTTTGAAGTTTAATGGTCTAAATGGTTAAATGATCTTGTGTTTATGCTTCAAAGGTTTCTGGTATTGATGCCCCTGCAGTTGGTATGGTCTTGTGTGTAATGAGCCTGTCTTAGGCTATATAAGCCAGTCTAAACAGAACCTTATGAGGACAAGGTGGGGCATACTGCTTAAAGTGTCTGTAGATTTTGCTGCCTGTAGCAATTTGATTTCTTTTGTCATTTATACATCAAAGTGGGCACTGAGTTAAGTGTCTATTTATTATTTTTTTTATTTGTTTAGTTTTGTAATTTTGTTTGTATTATTTTTTTTTCAGTTACTGTGAATATGTACTCCCCTAGTTCTCAACTGGCATTTAATAAAAGTTATCTTTGGATATCGGAGTTCTGAGCCTATCTACCACCTCCCCTTGATCACCTCGGGACACGTTACGACAGTAGAATGAGACAAATAAGTTAAGAGAGTTAAAAAGAGTTAAGAGTCAAATGTCACCGTGTTAGGAAGGCAAATTTTTTATCAGAATTTTTGATTATTGATCAGAAGGTGCCCTTAAATTTTTAGGCTTGTAGGTACATTTTCAGACGTTTAATGCGGCTCAGAGGTGGCATGAGTGCAATTAAATTCATAAATTCATGTGGAGATTGTTTTAAATATAAAATTTTGAATACAGAAATATGATTCAAATAACTGAAATTATACGCTAAAAATGAACTAAATCCGCCAGGGCGGAATCATTCAGGAATGAAGCAAGTGACTGTCTTTATGAACTGACGGAAATCCAAAGTCAAGCCCGCCGGCCGCTGCTCTCTCAAGCCCGCCGCCCAGCAGTCAAGCTCAGAGAAACGGGCGCCAGCTCATGTCCCCGAACTCCTGGATATGGCACTTCCTCCTGAGTTCTCGGCCCCTATCATCTCTCCTGAGCCCGCTCCAGTGTCGGCTCCAGCCCCGGAGTCCACTCCAGAAAGGGCTCCAGTTCCCACATCCAGCCCTAAGGGGGTTCCAGTTCCCAGGTTATAGGGATCCGGCAGTAGAGGCCGGGCCGAGTGCCGAGGACAACAACATTGCAGCATTAATGTTTAATTTCTTCTCTATACAAGCATTTTAATGCTTGTCCACAATAGCTTGTCAAATGGACGTTTTTCTTTAAGACATGAAACATCTTTTACAGCACCGCTCAGCTCCTCCTCCGATGATCATTCCGTTTCAGCGTCTGCTCTATTGATAGTTTTCATGTGACGTCACGCCATTAGGGGAATGCCCCCCTGGTGGGCAAAACAATGCTATCTTCCGCTGCCCGCCAAGTCACGAACTGAGTGATTTCTTTCGTTTAGCGAAAATGCCGGATAGTTGTTGTGCAATAGGATGTACTAACCGATGAGGAGACAAGCCTGGGCTATGCCTCTACGGAATCCCGTCCGAGAAAGAAAATCCAGAAAGGAGGAATTTGTGGATTTGTGCCATTAAACGTGCCTCTGTCCCCGAGGAGGGCAAACAATGGCAGCCATCAAAGTACACTCGTATTTGCAGTGAACACTTCATCAAAGGTAAGCTCAGGTAAACACTGGATATAAATCATATCTTTGCGTAATCTTCTTACATGTTTGTTTTTGTTGTGGACTGAGGCAGTCAACTACAATGGTCTTGATTAGTTAATAGATAACGGTACACAAATTGTTAGCTAAAGTTAAAGGTGGGATGCTGTTAGAAGTAAATAAACTGAAAATGCAATGATTTGCAAATCCTATTGCGCCTTTATTCGATCATATGTACTACTAAGACAATATATACTTGTGTTCAGAAAGATAAACTTGATTGTTTTTCAATAATATAAACTTATGATGATTTCTCTTTTTATACACGTTTTACATAGCATCCAGATTTTTTGAAATTGAGGTTGTAATAAGATATAATTAAAGAAAAGGTTTACTTTCAGTTTGAATAGTTATCAGCAGTTGTTTATGGGAGTGATTGTTTAGCCAGTTTGTAGGAATGGTACTCATTTAACTGATTTTTTCCCAACTTGCACATAAACTTTCTTCTATTACTGTAGGTGCCAAATCTGATGACCCGTTGTCCCCTGACTGGGTTCAATCAGTCTTCTCACACACACCAGCCACAAAGAAGAGGAAGAGGGAGAAAGACATGGAGAGGTATGAGCAGCACAACAGAATGAAGAACAAGAGGGTTGAGAAGATGCAAGATGCAGTGGATGATCTCCTAGAATTGTCATCAGTGCCTGATGCTGAGCTGGCACCACCTGCTGAAGATGAACAACAGTGTGACAACAGACAATCCAAGGAAAAGTTTGAAAGATTGCAGAGGGAATGTAATGACCTTAGGGAGGAAAACCAAAAGCTGAAAGACAAAATTAAATCAGGAACTTTTGATGAACTAGCTTTTGAAAAAGACGATGAAAAAGTAAAAGCAATGACTGGAATCCCCACATATTCCAAGTTACAAGTAGTTTTGACATTTGTGATATCATTTTTGCAGACTGGTACAAACCTCTCTCCCTTTCAGCAACTGCTGTTAACTCTTATGAGGTTGAGAATTAACCTTTCCCTTTCATTGCTCAGTTGTATATTTAAGATCTCAATTCCAACTGGCAGCAGAACATTTCGGAACACGATTGAAGTGTTAAATGCGAGACTTGTTCCCGCACTTGTGTTTTGGCCAAATCGAGAAGAACTTCTCCCCATTACTTCTATGGTAGCTTTTGTCCTAATTAATAATTCAGATTTTTAGTATTTTTGTGTGTTGCTCTCATCTAGTATAAAGTTAATATGCATACCTGAGAGATTGTGGTGTGTTATTATTTGGGTTCTTGTAGGCCACAGGATAGCACAGCTTCTTCAGCAGGGAGACACAGTAGGTTTGTCTGTGTTAGTGTGGCAGGCTGCTCGGATGTTTGACGCAGTCACCCTTCCTGCCTTCTGGTCAAACCACATGGCATATTTTGACTGTAGTCTTGTCTCCCTTTCTATCACACAGCACTACAATTAAACAAAGTTGAGTTAACAAGTTTGTAATTTGTGACAAATATAAACAGTGATTGACATTTATTGAATAAACATCAGAAAAAGAAGACATTGTTTAATTTTGTGGTGAACTTGTTTTCAGCACTTGAGCTATTCTAAATACTTGTGCCTGTTATATTTCTGACATTCATATGTCTTCAATTCCTAAATCTATATTTACTGACTGACCCGTTTTAATGACTGACCTGTTCTTCTGTTATGCATAACCCTGTAAAGACCTCATCACTCTTTGCCTGCAGTTCTTGCTGTGACAGTGACCTGTACTCTGGCTTGTACATCTTGCTTATGGGGTGCAGGGATGTTCAGTTGCACGGCCCGAGGTACGTACCTCTTTGCATGGCCAGGGACAACAGACAAAATTGAACTCTTGACAGGTTCCTTTTCAGTGTCTTCTGATAAATGCAGCATATTGTAGAATGCTGTGCATTCATCTGGGTTTCGGGGTGGAAGCTTGGCAGGAGGAAGGTCACCACACCCATCAACAGATCTCTTTCTCTGGGCCTTTGTGAAAGCTATCTGGCTCCCTGGTGCATACCTACAGTCCAAATGGCTGCCAAACTAGGCTCATTCCAGACACAGGCTTCATCTGTGCATACAGTGCCACTCAGTTTGTTCACAGCTGCTTGCAAAGCATAAAGTATGGCACCTACATGTGAACACACCTCTCCTAATCCTGCCATACAGGTGCAATGGCCAAATCGCACCAGACCCTCCTTCTCCACAGCAACCCAGGCTGTCAGTGGGGGGTCGTTTAAACTGTAGGAATGATTTACCTGACATTGGAAAACAAATTTTGATTAGATTTATGCCATAATGTGTTAAACTAACCTGCAAAACTACTCCCCTACGACGCTGACTACAATGACCCTGAAACTAACGAACCATGGATTAATGTTAGCTAGTGTTAGTTAATTAGTACTTACCATTGTTTTGTAATGAAGAATTTCTTGTTCTTCACCTCCCAAACGGCAGCATTATTGACCCATCCCGATCTAAAGTACATAAGTCGGTACTTTTGTACACTTTCATCCTGGTGGCAGTGTAAGGTGAGGGATTCTCCACAAGATGGATGTAAACATCGCCGAAGTGGAGATCTGGCAGAGACCTGGCGGTTTTTAATGACTGAAATACGACGTGCTGTATATGGATCGCATGTGCCCAAAACCTGGCTCCCTGGTGCATACCTACAGTCCAAATGGCTGCCAAACTAGGCTCATTCCAGACACAGGCTTCATCTGTGCATACAGTGCCACTCAGTTTGTTCACAGCTGCTTGCAAAGCATAAAGTATGGCACCTACATGTGAACACACCTCTCCTAATCCTGCCATACAGGTGCAATGGCCAAATCGCACCAGACCCTCCTTCTCCACAGCAACCCAGGCTGTCAGTGGGGGGTCGTTTAAACTGTAGGAATGATTTACCTGACATTGGAAAACAAATTTTGATTAGATTTATGCCATAATGTGTTAAACTAACCTGCAAAACTACTCCCCTACGACGCTGACTACAATGACCCTGAAACTAACGAACCATGGATTAATGTTAGCTAGTGTTAGTTAATTAGTACTTACCATTGTTTTGTAATGAAGAATTTCTTGTTCTTCACCTCCCAAACGGCAGCATTATTGACCCATCCCGATCTAAAGTACATAAGTCGGTACTTTTGTACACTTTCATCCTGGTGGCAGTGTAAGGTGAGGGATTCTCCACAAGATGGATGTAAACATCGCCGAAGTGGAGATCTGGCAGAGACCTGGCGGTTTTTAATGACTGTGCTGTATATGGATCGCATGTGCCCAAAACTTTGCAGTTTGTCTTCATATCTTTTTTTTTTTCTTCTTTCGACAGGTAATCCAAATATTCGTAGCTTGAAACAGAAGGAAATCTGACTGGCTTGTCCTGCATTTCTACTGAGATCCCAGTGTAAGCCGCCATGTTGGCCCATTGTTTTGCCCGCCAGGGTACCGCACAGGTCACGTGACTGAAAACTATCAATAGATAGGATATGTATACGTAACTTATGCATATCTATGCACTAATGTCTGCGCATTCCCGTGCAAATATTTGCTGAACAGCGACCCCTGGTCACCGTTTTCGGTCAGGTCACCAATTTCGGCACACAGCAAAATGTTTAACAGTGAAATGACTTAAAGGGCTAATATGATGCGATTTCAATTTTTCCTTTCTCTTTGGAGTGTTACAAGCTCTTGGTGCATAAAGAAGATCTGTAAAGTTGCAAAGACTAAAGTCTCAAATCAATAGAGATATTCTTTATAAAAGTTAAGAGTAAAAAGACAGTATAAGTCATTATAATCCGTAATTATGTCCCCACTGGATGCAACAAATGCCTCATTTATAATGGGTTTAAATGTTTTTGTCTCGTCGCTCCGGCCGGTATGGTAAGGGGCGTAACATTTCTGTCACACACTTGATCACACACGCCAATCACAACGCACTGGATATCTGGCCAATCAGAGCACACCTAGCTTTTCAGACCGATGAGCTTTGTAA
>NW_015551094.1:108876-111170 GCF_001515605.1 Sinocyclocheilus anshuiensis | reverse complement strand
TTTTTGAACCTTAAACCGCATAAACACATTTCATTACACCAAATACACAAAATAAGGTTCTTTTTAGCAACATCATATGACCCCTTTAACTTGTTTCTAAGTCAGGAAGTCAACATTTCACATTATTTAAATGCATTTTAATTGCATCGCACTGTAATCAAAGTGTCATATAATAGGTTATAGGTTTGTCTTTAGCAAAGACTCTCAAATAAAAGTTTATAGATGATTAATGTTTAATGTAGGTTCAGGTGTAAATTAAACTGCAGGACTGTCACACAAACAGTCTCAAATGTGGAAACTAGACCTTTGACTTCCATCAGTAGGCCTATATGTGTTTTTCATTATAATTAACCCGTTTAATCCCAAATTTTTCCCAGACATGAAAATACACAAATGATGTGTCATTAGTAACCCTTTGAAATAATCAATAATTAAACCAAACTGAGAGACTATTTTGAAGGCTCAGGAAACCTTTGCAGGTGTTTTGAGTTGATTAGCTGATTGGCATGTCACCATATTCTAAATGACACAGGATAAAGGAATAACGACAATGACGATACAGTGCATCTGCGGCAGGACCTGCAAGAATGAAAGGGGTTTAAAAATCCATCAAGGCAGAATAAGATGCTTGACAGCGGAATCGACGACACAACGCACAGAAGCGACTTCTGGTAAGACGCAGGAGGAGCTAGGCCCGGAGGCAACCCACAGTGCCCAGAGCCTCCTAGTGTCGCCAACACTGGCTGCCAGCAGCTCACTTGCCACCATAACCCAAGAAACAGCATCGCTCGACAACCCACAGGGCCTCCAACGCCGGCAAGCTGCAGTCATAACCCAGCCGAGGATTCAGTGTCCCAAATCTTCTAAGAGAGCTGAGTGGCAACAATTTGATGAAGATGTAAGCCAGGTCCTGGAAGTAACAGCTAAGGGGGATGTGGACCACCGATTGAGAACAATGACCACCCTCATAGTGAACATTGCAGCTGAGCGATTTGGAACTGAGGCATCCAAGCCTGCTCCATCGGCATATGCTCCAAGCCACAGAGCAAGGAAAATCCAGTGCCTCAGGGAAGAACTCAGGCTGCTAAAGAGGCAATACAAGTCAGTGGGGGAAGTCGAGAGAGCCAAGCAGCTCCTTGGCCAAAAGAGGGCTGGCCGCCTCACCTGCTTCAAGGATGCTATAAATGGCCACCTCAAGGCCACTTATAGTGACCCCATTAGAGAACAACCGCTGGGTCCATGTGATGCGCTGATAACACCACCAGAGCCTTCATCAGACTTCGACCTGAAGGAGCCCCGCCTAAGGGAAGTGGAGGAAGTGGTGAGGAGAGCAAGATCGAGCTCAGCACCAGGCCCAAGTGGAGTGCCCTACAAGGTGTATAAGAACTGCCCAAAGCTACTACATCGGCTTTGGAGGGTCCTGAAGGTGATCTGGAGGAGAGGGAAGATCGCCCAGCCATGGAGGTATGCTGAGGGAGTGTGTATACCAAAAGAGGAGAAGTCTGAGAATATCGACCAGTTTCGGGTTATCTCCTTGCTCAGTGTGGAGAGCAAAATCTTCTTTAGCATCGTGGCTAAGAGGCTCTCCAACTTCCTGTTGAGCAATAAGTACATCGACACGTCTGTGCAAAAGGGAGGTATACCAGGAGTTCCAGGTTGTCTGGAACACATGGGCGTGGTAACCTAGCTCATTAGGGAAGCGAGAGAAGGTAGAGGGGACCTGGCAGTACTGTGGCTGGACCTCACCAACGCCTATGGCTCAATACCCCACATGCTGGTGAAGGTCGCACTGGAGAAACACCATGTACCGCAGAAGGCGAAAGATCTCATCCTGGACTATTATAGCAAGTTCAGCTTGAGAGTTACTACTGGCCAGCTAACATCTGATTGGCACCAGCTGGAGGTGGGGATAATCACTGCCATCCTTGGAACAGTGGCGCAAGGCAGAGCCGGACTTGGGAGCCTAAGAGCGACCCGATATGACTCTGCCGGCGGAAAGGAGAGGCAGAGGCTGGTACAGGAGGAGGTGCGAGCTTCAGTCGAGGAAGCGCGAACCAGCAGAGCAGTGGCCATGTACGACATTCAAATTTATTGAGATGCACCTGTATATCTTAGCCCAGCTATTTTAAACTGTTCGATCACATTCTAGGGTTATTATTATGCATAAAAAAAACCTTATGCAACATATATCTTAGCCCAGCAAATTACAAATGACTTGCTTCTTGCATCAGACCAAGGCTGCATCTCATTGCTAGTTTTACTTGATCTTAGTGCTGCGTTCGACACTATAGATC
>NW_015551094.1:108174-108662 GCF_001515605.1 Sinocyclocheilus anshuiensis | reverse complement strand
CTGTCCTAGGTCCTCTGCTATTTTCAATATACATGTTGCCCCTTGGTAATATTATTAGAAAATACAGGATCAGTTTCCACTGTTATGCTGATGATACTCAGAGGTGTAAAGTATTGCAGTAAATGTAATTAGTTACTGTACTTGAGTATCTTTTCGGATACTTTGTAGTTGTACTGAGTATCAAAGATATTAGCAACTTTTACTCTTTACTCCACTACATTTGAAATCAGTGTTGCAGTTACACATTACATTTTGCATGGACCTAGCTTTTTCTGCAGCAGTTTATTTCTGCTACAAAAGACGTGATATTGCCTATTACAGGTCACTGAAAGTACTGCATCTTCTGCGTTTTGCCCTTACTCAACCAAACTTGTCAACAAGGCTACTTTATGTGAATGCGAGTTCCTTAGCAAGTATTTGTGAATCACAGCTGTTTTATATATGAGATGAGGACATGACTGCAGCCGGCAATGAGGCCCAAAGAGCCG
>NW_015551094.1:107370-107755 GCF_001515605.1 Sinocyclocheilus anshuiensis | reverse complement strand
TGGGTTAAATGCAGAGCACTAATTCCTAGTATGGGTCACCATACTTGGCCACATGTCACGTCACTTTCACTTTCAAACAAGCACATCCACTGCAAGAAGGCTTCGGCTTTTAAATTTGACTTAACATTATTTTATTTATCCATTATACTGAAGAGAACTTTTTTTTTTGTTGCAATTTTGAGGTGTTCAGTTTTATTTTTTTCTAGGCCACGACTAGCAACTTGTCTTTTGAAAATCATATTTCCCATGTTACAAAAACAGCATTCTTCCATCTTCGAAACATTGCCAAGCTACGAAACATGTTACTTGTTTCTGATGCAGAAAAGCTAGTTCATGCATTCATGACCTCTAGACTGGACTATTGTAATGCACTGCTAGGTGGTTG
>NW_015551094.1:105519-107143 GCF_001515605.1 Sinocyclocheilus anshuiensis | reverse complement strand
TAAGTTCTGTATCAGTTACAAAATATTATTACTTACCTATAAGGCCCTTAATTGGTTAGCGCCTGCTTCAACCAACGCATTTCAAAATTTTTACTTTTTTGTAAAATATAACATCAAATTTTTATATTAGTGCTACCAGTATTACACCATCAATATTGTAATTTTTTTGTAACATTTGAATTTGTAATTTAGTGCAATATTTTGTCATTGCAACATTTTAGTGTAATTTTCACTAGCAACTGCAATTGGATTTATATTGTAAACCTAAGTTCACTGTTATCCCACCAGTCATTATTGTGACCATCAACATGTTTACTCATTCTACTCAGCAAAACTGAATATATGTGAATTCATATATTAATACTAGACACTTTAAAGATAATGTGTACCAAAAATCTTTGTCATGTCTTTATGTTAACATACTTTACTAGCCTTTTGTTTTGGAGCTTTGATGCAGTCATCATCTTCTCAAGGTTCAAACAGGAAATAAACTGCTCTGGTCATGTGACAATTTGCAGTAATTATGTGACACTGCACATGTTTCATTGAGACCCTTTTTTTTTCCATATTTGCAGGAAGAGCACCAGGGCCGTGCAGAGACCTTTGGAGGGGTAGGTGCTCAAACAAGTATAAAAGGGGCACATGGAGCACAGCTTTTAATAGGGCTGTGCTCCTTGCTGATACGTGTATCGAAACGGATACTTCTGTATTGATAGCAGCAAATGCCGTGAAGCAGTTTTGAAAAAGAAAGTTAAAAGTTAAAGAATTTTTTTCTTTGCACCTCTTAATTACTCTGGAATTAGAAACCGAATTCTATTATTATTATTATTATTATTATTATTATTATTGAGTTTACAGGGTATGGTGGTTTTGCTGTTGTAAACTACTGTTGTTGTTGTAGAAAAAAATTATTATTTAAAATAGTCTTATTTAAAATAGAATTATATTCTAATCCTTTTCTGAATTTATTCATTTTTTTGAATGATAAAGATAATAAAAACAGGATTGATAAGTATAAATCGAAGGATGAGAAAATCAGTATGTACGCCTGTTTTATCAGTGTTGTGATCATTATTTTTAAGGCACTTTACATTTTTTAAATAAATAATGTAATAATGTAAGTTCAAAGTAATAGTTTTTTAGTCAGATAACATAAAGACGGATCAGCCAGCAGCTAACATCGCTACTGACAGACGCTCAAGGTCGAGCAGACAGCGGCTTTCAGCTCAGAGTGCAGCCGAGCCCAGGACTCTGATAGTGGGTGACTCTATTATCAGAAACATCAGTAGCAGGACTACAACGACATATTGCCTTCCGCAAGCAACCGTTTCTGATGTAAACAAAGAACTTTGGAAAATTCTAATGAAACACAAGACTGCGAATCGAATCATCATCCATGTGGGGAAGAATGATATTCGGAAAGAGCAGTCAGAACTCCTTAAGAAGGACTTCAGTGAACTCTTTGAAACACTTCAAAGACTCAAAGTTCAGTCATTCATCAGTGGACCACTCCCAGCAAGGGGAGCTAATATGTTTTCACGGTTGCTTGGGCTGAACACATGGCTACAAAGAATCTGCAGCTTAAAAGGAGTCAATTTCATCGATAACTTCAATCTTTTCTGGG
>NW_015551094.1:100832-105214 GCF_001515605.1 Sinocyclocheilus anshuiensis | reverse complement strand
TACTGTGTTAAAGCATGACAAACAACATTTCTGAGGAAAAATATTAACTATAAGTAAACTTACACTTATTCCAAGTTAGATCCACTATTGTATGCTGTAGCCATATGGCAACATATAAAGTACCTTAAAATAATATTTTTTTCAAAAATTTTTTTTACAGCACTTCAAGTTAAGCCATTCTTAGAAAAGAAAAAGAGTCAAATATTTTTTTCTATAGGTCTATCATAATGCGTGCGGTAGAGGGTTTAACCGTTTTAAATTCATTTTAAATCTTTTAAATCAATTTTTTTGATCATTTTCAAAGTTTTTAAATTCCTTGTTTTATTGTTGTGATTATTTTTTTTTATTTTCTTTTATGTAAAGCACTTTGAATTACCATTGTGTATGAAATGTGCTATATAAATAAACTTGCCTTGCCTTGCCTTGCCTATACAAAATGAGGAGAAGTGAATGTCTGGATGCAGTGTATGTTTGATTCATTCTCGAAACCGGAGGGCGCTCTCGTGCAGAAAGTCCAAAACAGACTCATAGAAGGAATGACTTATGACATACAGACAAAAACATCCGGCTATCGCTGTAGCTGAGCTGAATAAAAAGCAGAAAAAAGTGAAGACAATAAACATACCATTGCGAAAATATATGGTTTATGTGTGTTTTTCAAGTTATCTCCAGGTAATAAATACACTATATGAATAATGCTGATTATGTAACTGATTGACATATAATTTAGTAGCCTATAGAAACTATACAATATATTTCCTGCCTTATTCTGTGATAAAAATGGTGAAAAGGTGCTCGTATAGTAGCCTTTATAAACCGATCATAAAATTATCATTAGGAAAATATTGAACAAAAATATTATATTATATAATATTATAAATAATATAGTAATATTACTGCAGCTAACCTTACTTCCACAGGCTACAAACAGCAATATAAACAACAGCTGTGTATGCTCTCTTCACGTCGTTCTTGTAAAATAATAATAATTTAATAATATAAGTTTACAAGCACACCGCTACGCTGAGAACTCCGCGGACGTTATGAAGGAAGGCATCTTGGTAGTGCGCTAAATTAAAGGTGTCTGAACGAAAAATAGTGCACAATCTACTATGTTAATATGAAGGAATTTTCTGTATTGATTTTTCCACAGGTTCCTTTTTTACCTGCAGTTTTAATTACGCATTTTCGGGTTACAACGGATAATGTCCTGGAAAATTACTAGCACCTTTTCCATTTTTCTACATATTTTTCTGAAAAATATGAAGAAAAATGGAAAAGGTGGCGAAAAAATGGAAAAACAACCTGCGATTGTTGATGAGTTAGTAACTAACTCATCAACAATCGCAGGTACAAGCTACTAACAAAGTATCTCATAAATGAACAATAACAGTATTCAATTATGAAATTATGAAATTATTATTATTACTATTAAATTAAACAATTGCAAATAGCAGCTAACTTAATTCCTGTGATGTGTGTACTGCTAAGCATCTTTGGATTTTTTCTTTTTGTGTAATTTAAATGGTAAATTGTGCCTTTTTATTGTTTGAGTCACTTATCAAAAGTTGTTAAAAGTTGCCAAATTAATTTTTAAAATAGCTAAATATGTTGCTAGGTGCTTTTGGAAGAAAAAGTTGCTAGGGTAGTCTGAAAAGTTGCTTAATTTAGCAACAAAATTGCTAAATTGGCAACACTGAACGTGACGTCCCGGATGAGATCGCGACGTCAGGTGAAAGGTCATCATCATGTGGATAATTTTATTTACGGCTAAATTATTATTCATTAATTTTACTAATAGTTAGATTGGGCAGGCCTTCACAAAATGGCCTTCACCCACCGCACCCCCCTCTGAACGTGCCTGAAGAGCACTAAAACATCAGTCAGTAAGGTTTTTAGAGCTTTATAAATGAAAACATTCTTTACGGTCACTATTGTGACCGGTGGGATTAAATGGGTTAAACACAAACACTAGAGTGACTGATCATGTTGCTGAGTGACAGAATCATCGGTCAGATATCATTAGCACTGTTTGGAGTCTTTTTTTGTCTTGATTTTTAACCAGTGTTAATCCTTGTGCTTTACTCCATACAAACCTGTTTCATTAATCACTTAAATATCTATTTCCTCCCCATGTATGAGTATTCAGATCAACCAGTTCTATTAGAACACGTGATCTGGGAATCTGTTCAGTGTCTTTATCAACTGTATTTAACATCAGCTGTATTAAACAGACACATTTATATTCCTCTTGTAGAACAATCTGACTCTCCGCTCTTCAATACGACAATCTGATGAAGATTCAGAATGAGAGAGAACAATGTTAGACACAATGAAAATGAAGAATGAACAGATTTCTGACATTACTGACACGCTGAGACACGTCTGCAATATCCAGCGTGCCACACAGTGTTTAGAAGATTTAGATGTTGATCTCAGTCTGTTTGTCTGAACACAGGAACGTTTCATTTAAAATGGCAGTCACAGTTTCTCAGATGTTTCTGTGATGCTTGTATAGTTCAAAAATGAAACTGTGGCTTTGTGCCACAGAATTTGTTGATTACTGATATATTCCCGTCCAGACACCATGATGTGTTAGACAAGCTTTTCTCAACCTTAAATCCAGTATCAGCGGATTTCTTCCAGCCTTCTCGGTTGGATTGTCACTGACAATGAGACTTTTACTCAAGCTGATGAGTTAAAATAATCATGTACGAATAGCTCTAAACTGCTCAATGTAATTCATTAAGGTATTCTTATATTAACAGTATGATTTTCTGTATAGCTGCTTTGAGCTGTATTGTGAACAGTGAAATTTGTTTCATAACAGCCCGAACATCAGGTCGCAACACCCCAAAATGACTGACATCAGGGTGGGAACATCATTCAAATGTACATGAATAATAACATTCACTTTCAGAAGGAAAGTTGAGCCTTTCATTTACGTAAGTTTCTGTTGTGTAACAGCACTCATTCTCTAACTGACTGCGGAGATTCCAGAACGTTGTCGGGTAAAAGGTCAGCGTATTTGATAGGTGACTAAACTGTTTTTATATGTGTTTATCAGTTAACTGTATAAAATGTAATATTTCTTCCTTTCATCTTAAAAATTGTATTGAAATCGTGGACATGACCGAAACATCAGAATAAACCACCCGCTGAATTATGAAATATGTCATTGTGACATTATTGTTTGACAAATCAAATGTTTGGTTTTTGTGTGTATGTCATAAATATTCTAGTCAAATAATCTATAAAAAGCCAGCAGTTGTGGGATGACACATCAGTGCTGGGAATCTGACTTGGACAGGAAATACAAGCACCTGCAGGAGGAAGTGGGAGTTCCCATACTGTCATCTCAACATGAACCAGAGCCATTGAGACAGTGTTCTTCTCACAATAACGCCTGACAACAGAGCTGAGATCAGCTAAGATGAGTCCTGGGTGTAATTGATTTGTGTAACTCAATCAGCATGTTGACTATCATGGGTTGCGTTTGTATGTGTTGTGTTTGCTGATCAGAGGTGCTATTGTAGCCTCTGGGAACAAATAACTCAATAACAATATAAAAAAAAATATTACAAATGATTATATATTAAATAAAAATATTGCAAATTATGTTTTAATATCAGTGTGATTAGAAAGGCTTTAGAGAAACCTTCCTGTATTTTTAAATGCAGCATCCCGCTTTGTTAATAATGTTGATTATTAGCTTGTCAGCCAAGTATGTTGTTCTTGAATCTATAACGTAAGTTATAACATAAAGTCACTCTTGTTACAAACTGCCTCAAGCATGTAAACTGAGTACGAAATCCTTACAAAGGCTTTTGTTTAATGATTTCCAGTGACTGTTTAGCTCAAACATGCAGACACACCGGTTTAGACTTCGACTTCTTGTAAAACTGAAGCATGTTTTGAAGTGGAGCCTCTATCAGACGTGGCATATTTTTAAAATCCACTGATGAAGAAAAGAAAAATGATACAGTGGACTCATACTACACTAAGAAATTATATTCTGGCATGTGCTTTTATTTAATGTGCAACAAAAAATAAGAAAATGTGGAAATATTAAGTTAATTTTTAAAAATCTGATGTAAGACGAAGCGGAGTCCAGCCCGGGTTCGTCACATGTGGTTGCCGCAAGCCCGCTGGACGCTCCTTCGTCGGATCCGTTGGCTGCGCCGCTCTCAAGCCCGCCCGCCTCTGCTCACTTAAGCCGGCCTCCGCATACTCTAGGCCGCGGCTTACTCTAGGCCTCCGGCCTCCGCTCACTCAAGGTGAGTGACGCTGTTTCGTTGTGAAAGTGAAACTACTTTGTTTGGCCTTTCAAAAGAGGACACGACTAGAAATCAGTGGTTAAGTTGTATTTACAACACTGTTCC
>NW_015551094.1:95092-100401 GCF_001515605.1 Sinocyclocheilus anshuiensis | reverse complement strand
CCCTACCCATAATTTATTCCTAAAAACAGTGTGAAATGATAGCTGATTAACAAGGGTGTAGAAGCACCTAACCCTGATTGTAAGCCTAAAACAGATATTTCCTGAAAAGTTATCCCTCAATTCTGATTGGTTGATTGGAATGATGTTCCAGGATCAACAAGGATGTTGATCCAGGAACATGTTGTACTTGGTGAAATCACGCTCACCGTAAGATTGAGCCTGCTTGAATTCCTCCAGACAATAGCGTGCCACATCAGACACGTCCAACTTGTTTATATTGTGTTTTTACTGCACACACTTAAATCACATTAAACAGACACACCTGAGGAATGTGTAGTGAATAAAGCTTTACTAGTTTTAGTATGATAATGTATTGAGTTTGATTTGTTCATGTAGTTGTTAATAATCTCTTATTAACAATGTGTTTTTGATTATAGACAATGAGGGCAAGTATTGAGGAAAGTGAATGAGCAATCGGTCAATCAATAGTTGAATCTTAAATTGGGCTTGATTATTACTGATTATTATTTAAACACCACAGACCAATGAAACTGCGGTTGTAGGCAATGATCACATTCACAGGATTTTCATATTCACACAAACTGATCTTTATTTGAATAATCTTCGTCCTGCTTGTATCTTTTTTTTTTACTATTGAAATTAAACAATGTGCATGTAAACACACAAAGACATTGACACTGAATAAAAAATCTTGTTCAGTATGAGGGACTTTTTGATGTGTCCTGGTTTAGGTTAATGAAACTTGAGGTTCAGTGAACTGTGAAAATATTGTGGTTTTATGTTTCTATCAAGGTTATTTATATACACAAGAAAAACACAAGAATTGTGCAGCAATGTGATGTGTAAGAACTGAAGCAGGAAAAATACAAGGAAATGCAGAAGTCGAGGTTATAGCTGATGATTTAAAACTTTTGTTGGTTCCCAAAAGTCCTCTAGAGTTTCACCGGATTCTCCAGTCAGAATATGAGGAAATCTTCCATCTGTTACACAATGACTTATTGTGCTTTCCTCTTATATAAATGGTCAGCTTACATAAGTGAGGGGAAGCTCCTGGGATATACTTTTCAAATCTATTCTCAGTGTCTTCTGTGTGCCTATTGTATGTATATGAATGTAGCATTTTGGTCATTGTGATGATTTTAAAGAAATTTAAAGGTCAAAGTTTAGTAGCAGATGAACACGGCTTTGACAAATGCTTTACCAAGTAAACACTGTAACAGGTAATCACTGTGCCAATAATGGACAGCCATCATTCACATTACTACTATTATTGCAATCTTTTGGTCTCTTCCATTATTTCCTATAAGTTGTACTGAGATAAAAACAGCGTGATTATTTCCTGGTCTGGATCAGTTTTCTGCTCTTCTGTTTTGACACTCTTCTGAAATGCGATTCTAGTTCTGTTTCAGCCTCCTGACATGACTGAAATTCTCATGAGAACAGCAGACACTAAAAAGGAAACTTTATTTAAGACTGAATTACAGCTGGCAATTCAAACTCAGAATATCAAGTGACCTGCAAAGCAAACACTAACCCACTACTGAAGCACAACGGAAAGATAATGCTGAATGACATAATATACATACAAAATAACAATATATACTTATCCCATCACCACAAAAACATATACATCAGCAATATCATTCAGATATGTTTAATATGAGCTGTTATAATGCACTAAAACAGTCTCTTTCTGTCTTCATAAATAAACACCTTTAACCCTATTTTTATGTGGGTTTTACTGTTGATTCTGAGAATAGAAGTTACAATAGAAAAATAATAATAAAAATCAGAATAATAATCCAGGATAATTAGACGACTTCTAGAGAGTCACATGACTGCACAAAAAGTTAATTATTGATGGAAGAAAGTCCCAAAATAACATGCTGAAACACGCCTTAAGCCAACAATCAGGGACGTTCTGGTTTAACAGGTTTAAAGTTACTGATTACCATCTCAGGTAAAGACTGTTGATCATGTTTAACGTGCAAACCTTCTGACAAAACACACATAAGAGTAATAATAATAACAACAATACGGATGTAGTTACATTGTTTAGAGATTATAGTTTACAACCTTTTACACACCAGAGCCAAATGCAACACTTCAGATCTGCTACTGAACAAGAGAAGATTCACTGTTCAATCCAGTGAATCTGGATGACAGCACGATTTAATTTTCTTTCTCTTTAACGCTGTCTTTCATTTATTATTACTTTCTGAATAATCCTTCCTGAACTTCCTCATAACACTGGATTCCTCTTCTAATGCCAGGTAGCTTCTCTGAACTGTTGCTCTCACTTTCCTTTACCATCTACTACTCAGTAGTGAACAATGATAAAACTGTTTCACAGAAACAACCGACATCTGCCTGAAGTGGCAAATGAATCTGTACACAGACCGGACTGCCTGACTGACAGCGATTCTGAAGGGAAGAATGGGACGGTCGCTCATGAGCGGGACTGTGCTCCTTTACCTTTCAGGATCCGACGCACCTGTGGAAATTACAGAGAAAAACGGGTCACTGGAAATCTCTATGGGATCAATGAGTCATGCAAAGAGCCTGAGGCTCTTTTGCCTGAACTGCTTAAACCGGTTTCATTAACGTTACTCCAGTCTAGTTCTCTCTTTTTTAACACTACATGACTATTCAAAAGCAGGTCTTAGGAACTAATATGCGACTATGAGAGTACACGCACAATAAGTTCACTTGTGTATTCACATCATTTTGTATAAATGGATTTAAGTTGCAGTTTTACGTTTATGTTGTGTATTTATATGATTAATCTCATACAAGAAGCATTTAGATCAGGAAATGAACACACTAGCAAAGCGACTCAGTTTACCGAAGTTCGTTTACTCTTCAGCTTCAGTTCACAGTTCAAACGGCAATGCCCAACATTACTGAAATGTGTTTCATATGTTTTCATAAGTTTCTTTTTCAAAAATATGGATGATGCATTGTTAATAATAACTAGCATTATTTTGTTATTTATCCCCATCATATTTTCATCAATAATTTGATTGTTTTTATTACAATAGTTTTCTCCATGACGTACATAGCCCCGCCCCGCCCCCTCAGTTAATTAATTAATCGCTTTACTGAGCTTTCCAGTACTCAAAAAAGAAGACATGAAAAATGCCCATCCCTATTGTAGAGGTCAAACTAGCACTGGAGTTCTCTGACCTGGTCTCCCAGCGGACTGTCGGGCACTAGTTGGGCCGGTTGCTCATTTTCCAGGTTCTTGGCACTGGGATCGGCTCCTCGTTTCAGCAGTAATCGAACCGCATCCACTTGAGCCTGGCGGCCTTGCAGAGCGCTGGCCATGTGCAGCGCTGTGTTCCCACTGAATGCCTGCCAATCACACAACGAGAGGTCACATCAAACCCTAGGGCTGACTGCCTGCAGGTCAGTGTGCCACACAACACTGCTCACTAACCTTTGCGTTTATAATAGAGAAGTAGTTGGTCTGATCCAGAAAAAGGCGCAGAAGCTCAACGTTAGCCTCTTCAGCAGCCATATGCAGAGCGGTGCGGCCACTTTTGCGATCCTGTTTGAAAAATGGTGAAAATGCAGTCTAGAACAGCACACACAATGACACCTTAAGCGGCAACAAAACAATGTTCACCTTCATTTCCAGCGACGCGCCCATGAGCAACAAAGTGCTGATACACTCCCCAAGCAGCTTCCTCTTCTGCAGCAGAGCCAGATTCTGAGCAGAGGGGGGCGTCCCGTGACAGCACAGCTCCTGCACTACAGCATTGTGGGACAGGACTGCAACATGGAGAGGCGTAAGTCCTACAAACACAAAACATGTTTTTTAATGTGCTGTAACATCAACTGTTGATGAATTTATTAAAAATAAAATACTCCCTTAACTAGAACAAATTATCTTGTTTCTGAAAGACACTGACCATCATAGTTGACCACCTCCATGTTGACTTGTCGCCCACTAGTCTGCATGGATTTCTGGATGGCCTGAAGGGAAACAGTGAGTTTGGTACTTACAAGTCCCAAGAAAGCTCTAGCATGAAAACAGATCTCAACATGTACTACACTGTGGCATTCTGGGAGAAGGGAGGGATTCTGTATGAAAGCCAAGAGTGGCAGCATTAACGATTGCAGAGATGGTTGCGTACCATGATCTGTCAACAGTTAATGGCTGATAGAAACACAGGCATTTTGTTTTCCAGCCTTATCAAAGGATGTTGTTTTGTGCAGCCAGTCAAGGGAATTTTTTTGCCTGTGTTGCGTGCCTCTTTTTTGAGGAAATGCATATTAGTCAAGCATGCTATGAGGAAGTAGGTGAGTGGCTGGTTAAATAAACACTGAGCATTTGATTAAATGATAGACATGGACTGTTGAAAGATGATGAGAAAATGATAAGAGGAAAAACAGTGGCTAATAGATGCACGCGCAGGTTAACAATGAAATACTGTACTGTACATAAACTTAATGACTTCAGGGATAGGCCATGGTGGGTGACTAGTTAACTAGCTGTTCAACAACTGACTAGTCAATTAGGCCACATTTGCACTGCAGTTCTTGATGCCCAATTCCAATTTGTAGACTATCAGTTTTTTTCTGATGACCAGCTTAAATCTTCTTTTATAAGATGAACCATATATCTGCATTTACACTATACACTTGCCGAAACAACTTAGGGTAGCCGTACTGATAGGTTGCCAGGTCTGCAAAACAAAACAAGACCAACTGCTATTCAAAACTCGTTTAAAAATCACATATTTACACAGTCCTCCCCTCCGGCGTGGATCCCCCTCCGTCGAAATGGGGGGGGGACAGATCGCTTTAACGTGAGGACAAAAAACAACCTGTGGCAACAGTGTAAAAATAGCCCAACTCCACAGGAAAACAGCAGACTTGGCAACACTGCGTACTGACCTGGAAGAGCGTTCACATGAGTCGACATCAATGATCACCATCGCTTTTTCAATGATGAACTACTCGCATTGACAGGGGAATATCTGATCTATCCTCTTATATGGCAGACGCAAATGCACGTATGCGATTCATATCTATTTCCACATATGAATTAGGCCTGAAACCGATCTGAGAATATTAGAAGCCATGCACTTTTTTCCTGCTCACATGTTCGTGGGTCGTATCCAATTTGTTTAAAGGGGTCATATGATGCGATTTCAAGTTTTCCTTTCTCTTTGGAGTGTTACAAGCTGATTGTGCATAGATAAGATCCCTGAAGTTGCAAAGACTAAAGTCTCAAAACCAAAGAGATATTCTTTATCAAAGTTAAGACTCTGCCACGCCCC
>NW_015551094.1:90236-94717 GCF_001515605.1 Sinocyclocheilus anshuiensis | reverse complement strand
GAGAGAGAGACAGGGTCACATCACAGTGGAGTCAGCTGTCTTAACCGTGGCTTGTGTACTGCAAACACATACCAGCTTCATCACTGTGTCTGTCACACGACTCTGTTCCCCTTTCGGGCTCTGTCTTTACATTTGAAAGATGAAGCTCGCGATTATGGTAAGGGGCGTTACATTTCTGACGAGTGCTTGCGGTGTTCGGCCAATCACAATGCACTGGGTCAGCTGGCCAATCAGAGCAGACTGCGCTTGTCGGAAGGAGGGACTTTGTAGAAAACTAAGCGTTTGAGAGAGGCGGGGCATAGAGGACCTACAATAATGTACAGTATTTGAAAAATAATGTGTTTTTTGAACATTAAAGCATGTCAACATATTCTGTTACACCAAATACACCAAATAATGATCTTTAAAAAAGCATCATATGACGCCTTTAAGTCTGATGTTTAAGGACTTCAGATCTCCTGCAGTGAGTCTCGTTCCGGTTATCATGCTGAATCCACAGGTTTATTCGTTTTATTAGTAATTTATTAGGTTTGTTAGTATTAGCTGTCACACGAGATTACATGCACTGATTATTTAGGGTGATTCCAACAGATGGCAGTTTAAAAATAGTCACAGTGGAGAAAAAGACTCATCAAATTGTTGGATGTCGTGAATTAAATGTTTTGCACACAATGTCTAATCAAACAATTAGGAATGTTTGAAGTGAGTCTGAGGAGCAGGAGCTACTTCAGACAGGGTATCTGCAGGATTTTTAAACTCAAATTTAAGACTTTTTAAGATCTGCATAAATAAAATGAATAAACATGAGTGGGGTAGGGCAATATCTATGGTAACATATTCAATTTACAGTTTAGATACAGGTTTTCACAAAAACAAAGTTTTATAAAATGATAAACTTCACAATTCAGCCTTTAAACCATTATTAAGAAAATGGATGAGTTAAAAGTATCAATTATTATATTAATTCAAACAATTAATATAAATCATTATATTAATTAAATAACATATAAATGTATTTTAATTAATACATCTTAATTCATTAGATTTTTATAATGCATTATCTTCTTGTCGATCCACAAGCTGACATTTACAACTGCGTGTTTGCAGCGTAAAAATATGAGTTGATTTTCACAGTGGTCTGAACAAAAACAGCAGACGGGTTTACTGAAAATGCTAATTTATTTTCTGCCAGCAGGTGGTGCTTTTGGAATGGCAGAAATTCAGCAGTTTCCCCGGTAACCACAGTACACAAAGCAGCGCAGCACCTGACTTTGAAATGTGCAGCGTTAATATTTATTCAATGAAATCATAGCCTTTTGCAGTTCAATCGTCACATTAAGCCATATTGCAATTCTTCTTTCCGTCCCCAAATTTAAGACCTCTTGAAATCATAATTAAGACTTTCTTGTACCATTTAAGACTTTTTATGGCTTTAAATTTGATACAACTAAATTTAAGTCTTTTTAAGGACCCGCAGAAACCCTGTTCAGAGTTATAAATATGATAATCTAGTGGTTGAGGTTCCAGTGAGTGTGAAAACACCTCAAGATGTGAAATGACAGTGAAAAGGGCCTTTCAATGTGATCGACCGACAACAACACATAACATACAAAACCAACAACAAAAAACGGTGGATTTCCATTCAGGGAAAGGGAGTAAACAGGAAATGGTACCTGCAGTGTTGAGGTGTGGCCCTTCTCGGCACACACGTGTAATGGGGATCGGCCCCAACAGTCCATGGTGTTGATTTCAGCTCCCAGTCCCAGCAGGTCTTGTGCAATCAGGTGTTGATCTGCGGCAACACTGACTTGGAAGGCGCTCTGAGTGGAGGAAGCATGACATCAAATGAGTAATCGCATTTGTCTGTTTATGTTAATAACAGGGAGTGTGCACTGGTATGTTCATGTCAGTGTTCGAAACTCAGCAAGGTTTAAAGGTTTGCTTTCACTGATAATCCCACAGGTCAAATGGGAAAGTTTTTTTTGGCTGTACCTGGTTGTTGTGTTCTTTCATGTCCAGCATGCCAATGGCGGCCATTTTCCTGCCGAGGACATATGCCAGAGCTCTTCTGCCTTGGGCCACCGCGATGTGCAAGAACCTGTAAATCAGTCAACAGTCACCTAATGATCAATGCCATGTTCCTCTCAAGACTCTCAAGTGAACCAATAGAATAGCCTAGCTGAGTTTGGCCATTTGTGAATCCTTAGACAGTTATGATTTGAAGAGTATAATGTATGAAAATGTATGAAAGTGTACTCACGTGTCTCCATCCCCATCTCTAGTGGTGAGCTCCACATAGCTCAAAGCAGCCAGTTTCTCCTCCTCATGCTTTATCTGCCATTCGAAAAAGGATACTGGGGGTGCAGCAGTCATATTGAAGCTGGGCGCACGTGGTGGGATGGAGTAAGTATACATGTTCTCCATGGATGGCAACAGATGGCAGACAGTGTAAATGGGGCTTTCAGCATCAGTGTACAAATCTTGAGGTGGACTACACACCGGCACTGGGCATCCTCTCACTGTCACAGATTCAATGGAGAGCCGCTCTTTGGACAGGACGTCACCAATATCCTCCAACATCTCAGTGTCACAAAACATGTTCTCACCTTGGTCACATGGAGACTAGGAGAGACATAGAACAAGTGGTTTAAAACATGGTATTGTGTATTCTGAACAGTTCTTGAAAAGGGTTAAGAAGCTCTCTGCAGATCTGAGCAGGAAACTCTATATCAAACATCAGCACAATAGCAACAAACATAATGTGAGGAGTCTCAGGATTGACTAGCTTTAGAAGGGTCCAGAACCATACAAGACTGTAAGTTTGGTCAACAGATTGTCTCTTTTGACTTGAGAATTTTTCTGAGTCTAGAATCACCTTTGCTCTACACCAGTGTTTCTCAACTCATCTAAAATATTCTGAGAGGTGGGTCTCAAGAACTGGCATTGAGAAACGCTGCTCTAATGCTATGATTCGTATTAAACTGTATAGCATAGAAAAACAAAATCCACACAAGTCTTTTTCAAATAGAATTACAGAAAGATCTCATTGTCCTTGACAGGCCTCAGAAACCAGTGAAGCTCCAGCGAGTGGGAGACACTGTAAAAATCATCAGACAAATGAAGAGCAAAACGTACTAGGACGTTTACGTCTGTGGCTCGCAGTCGTTTCACAGGAGAGAAAGACACATTCTCCACTTCCCTCTTTGTTCTCTGCAGCACATGCGTTATGGCTGTAATGAAACAGAAAATTATTTTCCAGTAACAGCTTCCTGTTACTATTTACAAGTCATAACTGCATAAATGTAGTTACCTGGACATTCAGTTTCAATTTGATATTGCTGAGCCTGTGGAGAATTATATAATAGAGTAATATAATAAGAAATACAGAATTGTGGATTTATTAAAATCTGATGGAGCAAGTCATGTGTGACATGGCCCATTATGAAATACAACATGTCATATAA
Organism: Sinocyclocheilus anshuiensis; assembly: GCF_001515605.1. NCBI lineage: Eukaryota > Metazoa > Chordata > Actinopteri > Cypriniformes > Cyprinidae > Sinocyclocheilus > Sinocyclocheilus anshuiensis. The sequence goes on along the minus strand of NW_015551094.1, from coordinate 91,253 downwards.
TATGTACCTGAATCTCGTGATGGCGTTTCTGCATGATCAGCTCTTTGACAGTGTTCTTGACGCGCACACCTTGATACCGACTCAGTTTCCCCGCGCTGTGCTCTTCCACTTAGAAGGGAAAGACTTTAATTAAACGTTAGTCACTTTAATCAGTTTAATTACTGTCCTCTGAAACCTACTGAAAACATTATCACATGATTACACATGTCGTGTGTCTTTTGATCCCTCTATCCAACACCATAGATTTTATTCACCAACATTATTTTCTCTATACGGTCCGTGTAAATACACCAATTCAGTTTGGTTAATAAATAATTAAAATAGTCTCATAATTATTCTTTTTTTCCCCTACCGTTGACGCTGTTTTGGGGGCTACCCGCATTGCTCCAGCTCTGATCCGAATCAGAGCTCGGAGATCCGGCTGACAGATTCGGTTCTGTGGGAGATGAACATCCGTAGAAAGACAACAGGTGGACCGGACTCGTCATAACATCGCTGTCCCGGTCCAGAAGAGCCGAGAATCCCTCAGAAACTCGATCAATGATCATTTTCTCTTGCTGTGACTAGCGTTTGCTCTGAATGACGCGACGCAACGTTTACTCAAGAACTTATTTGCGAGTGACGTTATTCGTGATGTCAGGGCACTCCTTCAGCCAAGAGAGATTAGTATAATTACATACGTACAGACCTCAATAAGGTATTGAAGATAAAATGGATAATTGAGTACATCAAAAATAAAGATACTGTATGGAATATATTCCCCAATTGTATGTTTAATTCTCTGGGTGGCATTCATTTTCTTTTAAAACGTAATTTTTCATGTTGACATTTCATCTGTGAAATGGTATGTGAGAGTAATCTCATTAGAACAGTTTTTTTTGAAAAAGATGAGCTGTGTTACATTACGTTGAATATCAAAAGGTTATATGTAGCCTAATTTTTTACTGTGGACTAAGGGTACAATAATTTACTTAGATCTGAGGAAAGAAATATACATGTATGTATATATGTATGTAT
>NW_015551094.1:74081-89920 GCF_001515605.1 Sinocyclocheilus anshuiensis | reverse complement strand
TGTGTGAGGGGGCGGGGGCCCCACATGGAACGGACCGGATTCATTCAAATTAAACTGCTAATATGCACACTGCCAAGATGCCATTTAGTTGATGGCATTTTTTGCCCGAAAATGAAATTATTAGGATTCATTTGGCCTTTAGATAAAAAATATATAAATTTGGTAGTTTATCAGTATATGGACATTGTTCTTAAGGGGGGCTTCTTCCCCCATCTTACCCTTCTGTTAGTCAGTTGCTTCTTGAACATGGTATGCATTTGTCATACTCAGAACTCCTTAAAAAAATCCAACCAAACCAAAAGACTATGCTGTTATTTTTGGTTATGATACCTTGCAGTCTTGGATAATGAGCTCCATCTAGTGCAGGGGTGTCAAACTCATTTAAAGTTGAGGGCCGGATCGGTGAAAATGTCCCCTTGTGCGGGCCGAATTACCTTTAGTAAAACCCTAGTTTGCTCACAATTACATTAATATTAACCATACAAACTACAATATAATAAAAAAAAAATCTAGGACAACTTTTTTTTTTAAAGATGATGCTTGGTTATTTTAGGGGTGTGCAATATTGACACAAAATGTCTTTTTTTTTTGAGAGTGAAAATTACCATATTTTGCAGAGTGTGTGTTTGAGATAGCAACTTGGTTGGTTTAAGCCTGTCATGGATAAATAAATATGACACTAAAGCCGCCAGTAGGTGGCAGCAAGTCTCCGTCTTAATGTGTGATCCATTGACTCATTCATTCAAAACGGCTGATTCGTTTAGAAACTAAGCTAGTGATTGTCTTTATGAATGCTTGCATGAGGTGGTTTTTCAGGCAATGCGAAAAAGGAATAATTCGCAAAACTGCAATGGAAACGGCTTTTTCGCATTTACAGGTCACATGGCGTATGTAAAAAGTCATATGATCATTCTTCAACGTACTATAACCTCCAAGAAACACTTCATACGTGGCCGTACTCCAGTAAAAGGGGCTTTCCCTACCCAACACTCTTGATATAGTTAGACATTACTTAACTATCACGACATAAATATTAAAAACTAAATTTCTTACAGGGCATTTTATTTTTTCCCCCATATATTGAATTATATTGTAAACTGAAAAACTCTCATGATGTGTTTGTTTGTTTTTTGCAAAGTTACAAAATGTCAGCTCGCACATCATTAAAACAACAGTTAGGATATTAGTACACAATAAATATCGCACACTCCTCGCTCATTTACTTTCTCCATGCGAAGCTGTCCAGTGCGTCACAGTGTCGTTTAATATTGCACACATTTACCACAGCCACGAGTTGTGATTAAACATACCTGTCGGCGTTGAGATTACTTTCTTTCCATTTCTCCTTAAATAGCCTGTCCGCCCTTCCAGGTCAAATTTCTTCTTTTGGACATGTTTAAAATCACCAGAAAATTGCCCCACAACCATCAGTTACAACGCAGCTATCATCATATTATCCTGGTGCTGCTCGAGATTCTGGCGCCGCTTTAAAACGCTCATGTAGGTGTCCCGAATCGCGAGGCGTAATATCAACGTAAATAAATGAGCCATTTGTTCCGCTTTAAATTCAAAGTAAAATATTGTAGCGAATACACTTTATTTAATTTTCAAAATTATGTTTTATTTATTATTTTATAATATTGTTTAAATCATCCTGCGGGCCGGATTGGACACCTCTGTGGGCCGTGTTCGGCCCGCGGGCCGTATGTTTGACACCCCTGATCTAGTGGTACTAGTGTTAGTAAGAGCAGTGGTTCTTAATCCTGGTCCTGGGGACCCCCTGCTCTGCACATTTTGCATGTCTTACATTTTGGATTTTGGGTGGGGAGGGGGTGCTGTTAAAGAATCCAATTCATCTTTTTTTTTTTTTTTTTTACATTGTGAATACTTTAAAACTGATTAGCCAAATTGTGAACATTTCATAAAATATATATAATTTTTTGGTTTTCAATGGTTCAAATATCATCAAAACAACATTATGAAAGTTTTCTTATGAACATGGTTTGCCTTTGTCATACTCAGAACTCCTTAAAAATACAACCAAACCAAGTCGGTTGGGGATTAAGAATCACTGAGTTAGAGATCCAGTAGCTGCAAGACATGAAGGTATAAATATTGTTATAGTCCACACAGTAATACGAAGTTAGCATTTCATACTTTTTAAAATTACTTCTAAAGTGAACAATTAAAATGTAATCAAAACAAATTACATTTTGGTGCAGAACACAAATAAATACATGTCTTTCAACTGTGTGCTAAAGTACTGATGGAAATTACCACAATGGTGAAAGTAAAACTTTATTTACAAAAATGATTTTTAAAATATATAACAGAGAAAAAAAAACAATAAAAATGTGAAATAAATGAACACTTATGCCACACTGACCACTTGTTGCAGCACATACTGTAAATATCCAGATGCACACATACAAATATTTACAATAAAGGCTATTCAGCTTTCAAATGGTTGAAACTGCAGCAGACTATCAAATCAATTCACATTTATTTCACATACCTACATACTTCTCTACAGTCTTTACCATGAGGAGAGAGATCAGATGGATCTTGAGGTGTTCCTGTTCTGTCACCCGTTCCTTTATCCTCTTCCTCCTCCTCGTCCTGTCGCTGCACAGATGAGAGATACTGCTCTAACAGACTGCCATCTTGACTGTCCCCCGTGGCTGCTGGCAGAGGCCCAAGAGAGCGCACTGTTTCTGGAGATCCAGTCGTGGCCGTGCTGCTCAGGCTGTTGTCCAGTGCTGCCTGTCGCTCTCCAGGGGAATGAAAACCAGACTCAGGGATGGAGATCTCAGTGTGGATGGGAGTTGCTGCAGGAATGCTGGGATCTAATGCAGTACTCTTTGCCACATTGAGCTGCTCATTAACAGATGACTGCCACTCCAGCACGACCTGAAGCTGTTTGACAATGAGAGCACACAGACAAAAGTGAAAATAGTAAATTTTGATGATTCACAGGCATTTTCGTGACTCATCATTCATTTCCCAGCTGAAGATGGCTTATAATAGTGGCCTTACTGTGATAACATTAGTAGTATTAGTCATGACCATATCTCATGGTCATCTTCATACTGACCTGCTTCCACAGGAACTTCACAGCTTCTTCTTGCACACTTCTCTGTAGTCGGTCTTCTTCTTGTTGCTTGCGCACCCTGCAAAACATACTAGTTACAGCAAAATACTTCACACTGTTTAAGCTTACGTTATTGTTGAAGTTGTTTTAGTGTGTTGAACTAATCAGAAAACAGTGATTCACAAATGTACCAGAATGATTCAGGACCATTAAGATAAAACTGCATCACTTTCCTTCCTTTACACCTTATAACCTGATGGGCAAACATATGATGTGTTGAACCGTGAAGTGTTTCACCTTTCCAGTTCTACGGTCAAGTGGACAATGTGATCCTGCATCCTACGCAAGCGGATCTCAGCACGCACTTCTTTGGCTTGTGGGTGGCAGTACCGCGTCCAGTGTCCCCTCCACCAAGACTGAATCCTTACAGCTGCATCATGTGGTTCACATTGTTTAACTTTACACTGCAGCACTGCAGCTTTCTGCATCCCAGTCCACTTTGAATCCTCCACAGTACCGTTCTGTAACCCAGCATCACCATTAAATGCATGCTGCTGCCCGTTAATGTCGGAGCAGGCAGTTCTGTCAATGTGGTCAACATGAACTAATCCCTGTGTCAGAGTGAGGACAGCTCTATCTACTGACTCCTCCTTGGATGGGTGGTACTGAGTGGATGTGGGAGGAGCCAGAGAATCATCAAACTCCTCTTCACCGCTGTCAGGAGCTGAAGCAGGATGAACAGCAGTGTTAAAGGGCAGAAAAGCAGACTCGGAGGACAGCAGACTACCATGAAGCTTCTCCTCATCAGTATGCACATCCTCCAGAGTCATCATGTCTTCAGCAGCAGGTGGAAGCCGGGCAGCAGCAACTACGGGTGAAGACACAGAGTTCATCCACGTGTTTACCTGAACTCCTGGATCCACATCTATAATCATAATAGACAATGAATCACTACAGGAGAAAATGACATGAAAAACACAGAAGGGCAGATTCATTAAAGATGAATTAGTGTCTGATTCACTAAAAGAATTATGTACATTCAACAACAACAAATTTTATTTCAGTCCTCACAAACAATTTTTTTAAATTAAATAAATAAATATACATAATGACAAAAAAAGACGAAAAAGATGTAGGCTGAACCCTTTGCTTATTATGCCTACCCTTTTTACATATTTATCTAATGAGCATCACTTTTCTCACTGGATTTAATTTATGCAAAATAAACAGAAACAGTTATATAATTTTCCAAAATGTGCATACTACATAGCTACGAAGGTACACATTTCAGACATTAATACAATAGTCTGAATATTACATACACAAATTATTCATATTGAGTTATAATTATCACCTCACTTTTAAAAATTTCTTGAATTTACAAAGTACACCATACATTTTTAATTCCTTGTCACAATTATTTCATCGATTTACCCCTTTCACAGATATGCATCTATTTTTATTATTATTTTTTAAAACATGTACATTCCATTTAGTTTATACTTACCTTCTTTCATTTCAAACAGCCTCTGATTTACAATTTGGAAGCAAATTATTGTATACATTATACATTATCTGTGCAGTGTAAAAATCAACTAAATCAACAACTTTTAAAGCATTTCATTTAATAAATAATATATTTGTTGGTTCGCAACAGTCAACCCGTGTTACAATCCTTATTGCTGTCTTCTGTAATGTATATTGGATTTATGTAGGTTTTATATGTATGACCCCATACCTCCACACAGTAAGTAACGTATGGAACTATGAGTGAACAGTACAATATATATAATGAGGTTTGATTAAAAAAAAATTTGTGTTTAATACTGCAATAGATTCAGACACTTTAGTTTTTACATTATTTATATGTGGTATCCAGCATAATTTATGATCAACTATAACACCCAGAAATCTATTTTCATACACTCTTTTAAAACTAATTGTTCAATTTCCACTGTATTCAGAAGCTGTTCCAAATTTGTCCCTAAACAATATAAATTTGTGTCATCAGCAAACAGAACAATTTGTAATACTTTAGACACTTTAAAAATATCATTTATATACAGTACAAACAATTTGTAGCCTAGCACCAAACCTTGTGGAAATACCACAAGTGACTTTCATTAAATCCGATTTAACATTACATATTTGTACAAACTGACAGCTGTCATCAAGGTAACTTCTTAACCAAGAGAAGGCTTTTGCTCTTATATCATATCTCTCCAGTATCATCATAAATAAACTGTGATCAATAGTGTCAAAAAGCTTTTTTTAAATATAGGATCAGCCCCACAGTATATTCATTATCATCCACTGCAGTGGAAATATCTTCTTCCATTGTGATTGACCTATTTGCGCCAAAGCCAAACTGATGTTAACTCAATAAATTATGTTTATTTATAAAATGATCAAGCCTGTGTACATATAATTTCTCTTACATTTTTGAGAACTGGGAAACAGAGAAATTGATCTGTAATTGGAAAAAATATGTCCACTCCACTTTTTCTCCACTTTTAAAAATTTGAATCAGGCAATGATGCAAACTTGCCCATAAAAATATCACTGATGCCAATGTGCACCAAAATTACATAGATGCAAATATATAAATGGAATCATTTTGTATGTGGAGTATGTGGAAAAATGCCTACAGAAAGGAATCTGTGACCTCATTTAAACATTGGACTCACGGTGCCATGTCAGCACTGCACCCACTAAACTGGACTGCAGTTTGCTGGTGAAAGAGAAGCAGACATTTGTGCTGTCAAAGGGTTTAGTGAATTCCTCCTTGAGTCTGTTATCTGACCTGCATGAGCGATGACATCCCCGTCTTTGTTCTTGTGGATGCGCCTCTGCTGCACATCTAGATGTGTGGGGCGAGATGGACTCGAGCAGCAGTGACGTGCTTGCTGCAGCTGTTTCTGATGCTGTCTGTAGACACACACATACTGATGATTAGTGCAGCTCCACCAATCAGGATTTGCTGTGGTTTAAATGGTTTGTTTTGGATACTACCTTTGTTTGTTGAGGATTCGCTCAAGTTTAGCATCCTCTGCTGACTCCAAGGCAGTTGTGGCTGTCAGGGGACACGTGGATGCCAAATATTGGACCAGCTGTGCGTGCTGTCCGGGGTGAAACATACGACCTTTACCTTGACTGTAGAGCCATTCTCCTTTCAGTCTAGAGACATTGCAGAGTGTTGTCATTAGTAATGCAGCTGCTTTCTCAAGGTTACATATCGCATAAATCAGTGGTTTTCAAGTGGTGGTCAGTGTTTCCCACAGACATACACTCTATGTGTGGCGGCACAGAAAATTCGATTTTATCTGAATATGTAATGTCACTCACTGTCCGGGACCATGATTGTTATTTGAAAATGTTAACTTTAACGGAAGGAACCAGATTTGCCGACTCGTACACACTCACTCAATGGATGGACGATCTGACAGGAGTGGCCTGACACACCTACCAGATCAGAGCGTGTATAGTAAATAGAAACTGAGAGCATGTAAATCTTTAGATGCCTATAACTATGTACTAACAGTGGCAAGTGTAAGCAAATGCAACTACTTGAACACACAACTGACACATAACATGGGCCTTCACTGTTCCCTCAGTCTACAATTGCACTTATGGCAATTGTAGAAAGTGAGATGACACAAACGGTTTCCTTTATGTTTAGCCTCTGGTCATTAGTTAACTCGTTCCCCAATTTCTGATTAGGTGGGCATGCATGAGAAATCTTTAGACTCAGAACCAAACCATAATCCATACCAACAAAAGACAATAGTTTATTTAACTTTAACTGATATTAAGTATGCGCTGCAAATGTGAGCATTTTTGATGTTTGTTTCTGTCCAGTCCGCTCGTTTTACGATTTAACCACAGCTTTCGTCGTTTTTTTGTCTGGCAATGGCAGCAGGTATGCGATAAAATTTCTAATTGGAGCGTGTACTCCATCGATTCTGACACTTAAAGATTACATTTTAAGCTCCTTATGTAGCCGACTCTGTGCTCGTTTGTATTGGCCACCTCCAGTTATCCCTTTGTTTTGCCTCCAGATAATGCTGTGACGTAATTGTGACGTCGGCACTAAAAAGATCTATAGGAAAGATGAAATGAAAATGACATCGAAGCTTTTCTAAAGAGAGTCAGTTCTGTTCAAAGATGCTTTCAAATAAAAACACCCGCACCACGTTTTGATTTTTAAACATGCATTGCTCATGTTTATTCAAAGAAGTCAAAGCCTTTTGGAAAATCTATTTGTGGTGGTCAGTTTTGGAAAATTAAGGGGTGGTGAAAATGGGGTTGAATAAACATATGCGACAGAAACTAAGGATATTTGTACACTACTTAAAATGCTAGATAATTGTTTAGAGGTTGGTGAAATCCCTCATAACCAGGATATTAGACAATTATTGTTGATGTGGTGCACTAACTGAAAAAGTTTGAGACCAGCAAACAGCTAATGCTAACCCTGTAAAATTAGAAGAGTGCATTACTTAAAGTACTGTCAAATGCAAAATGATGTGACAGTCTGTTCAAAATGATTTGTAGCACAACAGTAAAACACAGATTTAAACACAGACTGTAATTCTTGTACCGAAAAAGACATCTAACTTACCCCTCTTTTTGTGAAACCACATATCCATCCAGCACCTTCAAACTGAGACACCAGCTCACCACATATGGGCGATAATCACAGCCGGGCAGAGACGGTGTGGCCATGACACATGGGTTACTCATGATGGACAGCTGCTCTAGGCTGTGCAATGGAGCTAAATATGACACCTGGAAATGAGATACACAAAGAAAAAACAAACAGTAACATCTACAAAACAAAATCAATGATTAGGGCTATTTATTTAAACTTTGAATCTAAATAATTATGATTAAATAATAATGAATTACATTTTACAGTACAGCACTTCTGAGGAGAAATGCCTTCAAATGAAGATAATTCAAAGACATGACATCTAAAAGTACTGAACAAACACAAAGTGGCCAATATACTACTGAATATGAATTGGTCACTGGTCTACAGTCCACATCAATCTCTTTCTGAAATAGATTTAAGAGTTGTTCATACAGGTTGCTGTTGTATTGCATCTGTGCTATTTTCATAATGGTGGTCTGTGTAGATGTGCAGACTTTTGGCCATTCATTGTTTTTTATCATTTCTTGTGTCACGATTGACATATTTTTCAGACGTTGTGTTAAAATCAGAACGCATTCTGTGTGATCACTCTCCAGGGCTTAACAATAGGCCCGGCAACCAAGTGAGATGTTCAGGCTAGTTGACATAACTTTCACTTGCTCTATTGTTTGTCACTGTACCTTGCATTTATTAATCTGGTGTATGCCATGCAAACTTAAACATCTGGTACTGTGTGATGAACATTGATATTGAGAATTATTCTAAATGAAATACATCACATAATGTAATCTAGATTTTGTTTCAATTTTTCCTTTCTCTTTGGAGTGTTACAAGCTCTTGGTGCATAAGGAAGATCTGTAAAGTTGCAAAGACTAAAGTCTCAAATCCAAAGAGATATTCTTTATAAAAGTTAAGAGTCAGCCACACCTACCTAAAACGGCTCGTTCTAACACGCCCCCACATATCTACGTCACTATCTTGGAAGATTTGCATAACGCCACCCAAATGTTCACGCAAAGAAAGAAGGCGTAACTTTTATTCTCGCTGTAGTATTCTTGCTGCCGCCGCCATGTAGTGAAGGCGCTGTGTGTTTCGTTGTGAACGCGAAACTACTTTGTTTGGCCTTTCAAAAGAGGACGATATCTGCTTCGTCATGCCTGTAGCAGGAATGCTGGGATCTAATGCAGTACTCTTTGCCACATTGAGCTGCTCATTAACAGATGACTGCCACTCCAGCACGACCTGAAGCTGTTTGACAATGAGAGCACACAGACAAAAGTGAAAATAGTAAATTTTGATGATTCACAGGCATTTTCGTGACTCATCATTCATTTCCCAGCTGAAGATGGCTTATAATAGTGGCCTTACTGTGATAACATTAGTAGTATTAGTCATGACCATATCTCATGGTCATCTTCATACTGACCTGCTTCCACAGGAACTTCACAGCTTCTTCTTGCACACTTCTCTGTAGTCGGTCTTCTTCTTGTTGCTTGCGCACCCTGCAAAACATACTAGTTACAGCAAAATACTTCACACTGTTTAAGCTTACGTTATTGTTGAAGTTGTTTTAGTGTGTTGAACTAATCAGAAAACAGTGATTCACAAATGTACCAGAATGATTCAGGACCATTAAGATAAAACTGCATCACTTTCCTTCCTTTACACCTTATAACCTGATGGGCAAACATATGATGTGTTGAACCGTGAAGTGTTTCACCTTTCCAGTTCTACGGTCAAGTGGACAATGTGATCCTGCATCCTACGCAAGCGGATCTCAGCACGCACTTCTTTGGCTTGTGGGTGGCAGTACCGCGTCCAGTGTCCCCTCCACCAAGACTGAATCCTTACAGCTGCATCATGTGGTTCACATTGTTTAACTTTACACTGCAGCACTGCAGCTTTCTGCATCCCAGTCCACTTTGAATCCTCCACAGTACCGTTCTGTAACCCAGCATCACCATTAAATGCATGCTGCTGCCCGTTAATGTCGGAGCAGGCAGTTCTGTCAATGTGGTCAACATGAACTAATCCCTGTGTCAGAGTGAGGACAGCTCTATCTACTGACTCCTCCTTGGATGGGTGGTACTGAGTGGATGTGGGAGGAGCCAGAGAATCATCAAACTCCTCTTCACCGCTGTCAGGAGCTGAAGCAGGATGAACAGCAGTGTTAAAGGGCAGAAAAGCAGACTCGGAGGACAGCAGACTACCATGAAGCTTCTCCTCATCAGTATGCACATCCTCCAGAGTCATCATGTCTTCAGCAGCAGGTGGAAGCCGGGCAGCAGCAACTACGGGTGAAGACACAGAGTTCATCCACGTGTTTACCTGAACTCCTGGATCCACATCTATAATCATAATAGACAATGAATCACTACAGGAGAAAATGACATGAAAAACACAGAAGGGCAGATTCATTAAAGATGAATTAGTGTCTGATTCACTAAAAGAATTATGTACATTCAACAACAACAAATTTTATTTCAGTCCTCACAAACAATTTTTTTAAATTAAATAAATAAATATACATAATGACAAAAAAAGACGAAAAAGATGTAGGCTGAACCCTTTGCTTATTATGCCTACCCTTTTTACATATTTATCTAATGAGCATCACTTTTCTCACTGGATTTAATTTATGCAAAATAAACAGAAACAGTTATATAATTTTCCAAAATGTGCATACTACATAGCTACGAAGGTACACATTTCAGACATTAATACAATAGTCTGAATATTACATACACAAATTATTCATATTGAGTTATAATTATCACCTCACTTTTAAAAATTTCTTGAATTTACAAAGTACACCATACATTTTTAATTCCTTGTCACAATTATTTCATCGATTTACCCCTTTCACAGATATGCATCTATTTTTATTATTATTTTTTAAAACATGTACATTCCATTTAGTTTATACTTACCTTCTTTCATTTCAAACAGCCTCTGATTTACAATTTGGAAGCAAATTATTGTATACATTATACATTATCTGTGCAGTGTAAAAATCAACTAAATCAACAACTTTTAAAGCATTTCATTTAATAAATAATATATTTGTTGGTTCGCAACAGTCAACCCGTGTTACAATCCTTATTGCTGTCTTCTGTAATGTATATTGGATTTATGTAGGTTTTATATGTATGACCCCATACCTCCACACAGTAAGTAACGTATGGAACTATGAGTGAACAGTACAATATATATAATGAGGTTTGATTAAAAAAAAATTTGTGTTTAATACTGCAATAGATTCAGACACTTTAGTTTTTACATTATTTATATGTGGTATCCAGCATAATTTATGATCAACTATAACACCCAGAAATCTATTTTCATACACTCTTTTAAAACTAATTGTTCAATTTCCACTGTATTCAGAAGCTGTTCCAAATTTGTCCCTAAACAATATAAATTTGTGTCATCAGCAAACAGAACAATTTGTAATACTTTAGACACTTTAAAAATATCATTTATATACAGTACAAACAATTTGTAGCCTAGCACCAAACCTTGTGGAAATACCACAAGTGACTTTCATTAAATCCGATTTAACATTACATATTTGTACAAACTGACAGCTGTCATCAAGGTAACTTCTTAACCAAGAGAAGGCTTTTGCTCTTATATCATATCTCTCCAGTATCATCATAAATAAACTGTGATCAATAGTGTCAAAAAGCTTTTTTTAAATATAGGATCAGCCCCACAGTATATTCATTATCATCCACTGCAGTGGAAATATCTTCTTCCATTGTGATTGACCTATTTGCGCCAAAGCCAAACTGATGTTAACTCAATAAATTATGTTTATTTATAAAATGATCAAGCCTGTGTACATATAATTTCTCTTACATTTTTGAGAACTGGGAAACAGAGAAATTGATCTGTAATTGGAAAAAATATGTCCACTCCACTTTTTCTCCACTTTTAAAAATTTGAATCAGGCAATGATGCAAACTTGCCCATAAAAATATCACTGATGCCAATGTGCACCAAAATTACATAGATGCAAATATATAAATGGAATCATTTTGTATGTGGAGTATGTGGAAAAATGCCTACAGAAAGGAATCTGTGACCTCATTTAAACATTGGACTCACGGTGCCATGTCAGCACTGCACCCACTAAACTGGACTGCAGTTTGCTGGTGAAAGAGAAGCAGACATTTGTGCTGTCAAAGGGTTTAGTGAATTCCTCCTTGAGTCTGTTATCTGACCTGCATGAGCGATGACATCCCCGTCTTTGTTCTTGTGGATGCGCCTCTGCTGCACATCTAGATGTGTGGGGCGAGATGGACTCGAGCAGCAGTGACGTGCTTGCTGCAGCTGTTTCTGATGCTGTCTGTAGACACACACATACTGATGATTAGTGCAGCTCCACCAATCAGGATTTGCTGTGGTTTAAATGGTTTGTTTTGGATACTACCTTTGTTTGTTGAGGATTCGCTCAAGTTTAGCATCCTCTGCTGACTCCAAGGCAGTTGTGGCTGTCAGGGGACACGTGGATGCCAAATATTGGACCAGCTGTGCGTGCTGTCCGGGGTGAAACATACGACCTTTACCTTGACTGTAGAGCCATTCTCCTTTCAGTCTAGAGACATTGCAGAGTGTTGTCATTAGTAATGCAGCTGCTTTCTCAAGGTTACATATCGCATAAATCAGTGGTTTTCAAGTGGTGGTCAGTGTTTCCCACAGACATACACTCTATGTGTGGCGGCACAGAAAATTCGATTTTATCTGAATATGTAATGTCACTCACTGTCCGGGACCATGATTGTTATTTGAAAATGTTAACTTTAACGGAAGGAACCAGATTTGCCGACTCGTACACACTCACTCAATGGATGGACGATCTGACAGGAGTGGCCTGACACACCTACCAGATCAGAGCGTGTATAGTAAATAGAAACTGAGAGCATGTAAATCTTTAGATGCCTATAACTATGTACTAACAGTGGCAAGTGTAAGCAAATGCAACTACTTGAACACACAACTGACACATAACATGGGCCTTCACTGTTCCCTCAGTCTACAATTGCACTTATGGCAATTGTAGAAAGTGAGATGACACAAACGGTTTCCTTTATGTTTAGCCTCTGGTCATTAGTTAACTCGTTCCCCAATTTCTGATTAGGTGGGCATGCATGAGAAATCTTTAGACTCAGAACCAAACCATAATCCATACCAACAAAAGACAATAGTTTATTTAACTTTAACTGATATTAAGTATGCGCTGCAAATGTGAGCATTTTTGATGTTTGTTTCTGTCCAGTCCGCTCGTTTTACGATTTAACCACAGCTTTCGTCGTTTTTTTGTCTGGCAATGGCAGCAGGTATGCGATAAAATTTCTAATTGGAGCGTGTACTCCATCGATTCTGACACTTAAAGATTACATTTTAAGCTCCTTATGTAGCCGACTCTGTGCTCGTTTGTATTGGCCACCTCCAGTTATCCCTTTGTTTTGCCTCCAGATAATGCTGTGACGTAATTGTGACGTCGGCACTAAAAAGATCTATAGGAAAGATGAAATGAAAATGACATCGAAGCTTTTCTAAAGAGAGTCAGTTCTGTTCAAAGATGCTTTCAAATAAAAACACCCGCACCACGTTTTGATTTTTAAACATGCATTGCTCATGTTTATTCAAAGAAGTCAAAGCCTTTTGGAAAATCTATTTGTGGTGGTCAGTTTTGGAAAATTAAGGGGTGGTGAAAATGGGGTTGAATAAACATATGCGACAGAAACTAAGGATATTTGTACACTACTTAAAATGCTAGATAATTGTTTAGAGGTTGGTGAAATCCCTCATAACCAGGATATTAGACAATTATTGTTGATGTGGTGCACTAACTGAAAAAGTTTGAGACCAGCAAACAGCTAATGCTAACCCTGTAAAATTAGAAGAGTGCATTACTTAAAGTACTGTCAAATGCAAAATGATGTGACAGTCTGTTCAAAATGATTTGTAGCACAACAGTAAAACACAGATTTAAACACAGACTGTAATTCTTGTACCGAAAAAGACATCTAACTTACCCCTCTTTTTGTGAAACCACATATCCATCCAGCACCTTCAAACTGAGACACCAGCTCACCACATATGGGCGATAATCACAGCCGGGCAGAGACGGTGTGGCCATGACACATGGGTTACTCATGATGGACAGCTGCTCTAGGCTGTGCAATGGAGCTAAATATGACACCTGGAAATGAGATACACAAAGAAAAAACAAACAGTAACATCTACAAAACAAAATCAATGATTAGGGCTATTTATTTAAACTTTGAATCTAAATAATTATGATTAAATAATAATGAATTACATTTTACAGTACAGCACTTCTGAGGAGAAATGCCTTCAAATGAAGATAATTCAAAGACATGACATCTAAAAGTACTGAACAAACACAAAGTGGCCAATATACTACTGAATATGAATTGGTCACTGGTCTACAGTCCACATCAATCTCTTTCTGAAATAGATTTAAGAGTTGTTCATACAGGTTGCTGTTGTATTGCATCTGTGCTATTTTCATAATGGTGGTCTGTGTAGATGTGCAGACTTTTGGCCATTCATTGTTTTTTATCATTTCTTGTGTCACGATTGACATATTTTTCAGACGTTGTGTTAAAATCAGAACGCATTCTGTGTGATCACTCTCCAGGGCTTAACAATAGGCCCGGCAACCAAGTGAGATGTTCAGGCTAGTTGACATAACTTTCACTTGCTCTATTGTTTGTCACTGTACCTTGCATTTATTAATCTGGTGTATGCCATGCAAACTTAAACATCTGGTACTGTGTGATGAACATTGATATTGAGAATTATTCTAAATGAAATACATCACATAATGTAATCTAGATTTTGTTTCAATTTTTCCTTTCTCTTTGGAGTGTTACAAGCTCTTGGTGCATAAGGAAGATCTGTAAAGTTGCAAAGACTAAAGTCTCAAATCCAAAGAGATATTCTTTATAAAAGTTAAGAGTCAGCCACACCTACCTAAAACGGCTCGTTCTAACACGCCCCCACATATCTACGTCACTATCTTGGAAGATTTGCATAACGCCACCCAAATGTTCACGCAAAGAAAGAAGGCGTAACTTTTATTCTCGCTGTAGTATTCTTGCTGCCGCCGCCATGTAGTGAAGGCGCTGTGTGTTTCGTTGTGAACGCGAAACTACTTTGTTTGGCCTTTCAAAAGAGGACGATATCTGCTGGGAAGATTTGCATAACGCCGCCCAAATGTTCACGCAAAGAAAGAAGGCGTAACTTTTATTCTCGCTGTAGTATTCTTGCTGCCGCCGCCATGTAGTGAAGGCGCTGTGTGTTTCGTTGTGAACGCGAAACTACTTTGTTTGGCCTTTCAAAAGAGGACGATATCTGCTTCGTCATGCCTGTAGCTGATCCGTGCTGGTCGCTGAGGAAATACATCAACTTCGCGCTGTGGATCGCCGGATCAGCTTTCACCGTGGACGAAGCGGAGTCCAGCCTGGGGTCGTCACATGTGGTTGCCTCAAGCCTCCTTCGTCGAATCCGTCGGCCGCGCCATTCTCAAGCCCGCCACCTCTGCTCACTCAAGCCGGTCTCCGCATACTCTAGGCCTCCGGCCTCCGCTCACTCAAGGCCGCGGTGTGTGATGCTGTTTCGTTGTGAAAGTGAAACTTAAACACATTTCATTACACCAAATACACAAAATAATGTTATTTTTAGCAACATCATATGACCCCTTTAAACTGCAAGACTGGCACTCATAGTATCCGTTAATGTGAGTAACATTAATCCATAATGTTTTTCCTCATATGGCACTGTTTTCCAGCAAATGTCCATTTATAAATAAATTCAACTGTATAAGTTTCACTGCAATTCATGTTATAATGTTAGAATTAAATAACAATAAAAAATAATACATATGCACTTATCTGTACATAGTAAATGCAGTTATTTTTAAGCAGTTTTTGACATCCTATCTTAGCCAAAAAAACAAAACGTTACCACTAATATGTCTTGCCATATCCGTGCGTGCAAAGGTTCTGCGCGATCCTCTTGTTCAATATTCTCTGGGTCTGAATCCGGCTCTAATTGATA
>NW_015551094.1:73826-74054 GCF_001515605.1 Sinocyclocheilus anshuiensis | reverse complement strand
TCGCGCCGCATAAACATAAAACTCTGTCTGCATTTGTGATCGGAGAAATGACAAACAACAAGTGCTATTCTACACGGCCCAAAACTCACGTTTGAATCATCAGTGGCAAATCGTTTATATGAAAACGTACTTACGTGAGTCAGAACTGCTGGCATTGTAGTCTAACGTTACTCTCCCAGGATCAGTAAACAGTCCTCCATAAAATGTGCTGCACACATCTGGATATTT
>NW_015551094.1:72189-73052 GCF_001515605.1 Sinocyclocheilus anshuiensis | reverse complement strand
TAACCGTGAAATCAAAATCGTGAATCGAATCGAATCGTGAGTTGAGTGAATCGTTACATCCCTACTGTTCGCCAATCACAACGCACTGGGACCAATCACATCACATTTTGTTTTTCGGAAGGCGGGCCTTCATCAAACCCGGAACTAATCGAGCCGTTTCTGCTAGGATGGGGATAAAGGTATTGTAATAATGTAAATTATGTAAAAAAATTATGCGTTTTTCGAACCACCAAGTCCTGTTTCACTATAGGCTACTTTCCTTTCAGCCAAATTGTGTGAGGTGCAAGAGCATGTCAGGAGAAGTAGAATAATAATTAATTACTAATTTGAATCAGTACACTATAACGAAAACAATACCTTAAAATGAAAAGAAGCAGGTTTTTGCGATCATTAATAGAAACCGATAAACTCCTGGAAAGTCCAAGGATCCAGTAAGCAAATTCAAACAGTTGGACAAAACAGCGCTAATGCAGTGAAAAACACGGCCAATTTCATCAGAGATTGTGGAGAGAATAGTGACTCACGTTCAGATGTCAGTCAATTATTCTTTTCATTGTGTGTTTGGATTAAAAGCAAGAATGTTTTATAATGAACGCTGGCTGGCTGAGGTGTTATGCGGTGGTAAGAAGTTTAGCGATTCTGAATGTATCCAGTGGAGGTTTAGTGGTCTTTGGCGTCTCCCTGTGGTCCTGTTTGGTATCGCAGCTTGACTTGTGGCTATTTGTATTGAAAACGTTTAATTACTGATTGATTGTGGCACTATACATATACATAGCCTACATTGTGAATTATGAAAATTAAAAAGTAGTTATTTAACATAAAAAATAAATATAAATAAATAAACACACAAACAAATAAATAAA
>NW_015551094.1:67826-71824 GCF_001515605.1 Sinocyclocheilus anshuiensis | reverse complement strand
GGGGGGGGGGGGTACTGGCACTTCTTTTTTTCCCACTTCAAGCACTGAGTACTGTTAAATTGCTCGTGAAAATAACATTTTAAACAATTTTTTAAAAATGTACACAAATGGTCATGATTAATCGTGAACATTTTTAAATACTTTTTAGTACACTAAAAATTCACACAAAATAAATGAGACATGAAATGGAAGTTGTGATCATAATTTCTTCCGTATTGTTATATATATATATCCAAGTAAAAAGGCTTCTTGAACAAGAAAAAAAAATGTAGGGTGGGAGTTGAATTTGTCCAGTAGGGAATTTATTTGGATTGCTGTCATTTGCCAATTGCTACAATGTCATGTGAGTAACAGCTTGTTACTTGCGCCAGCGCACGTCATCAGAGAAGAGAAGAGATGCAAGTGGGAAGTTATTTTGATTAAAGATTATGAGGGCACATGAATGCAAAAAATTGATTTTTATGAAAAAATATTCCATAAAAAAACTAAGAACTGTCAATTTTGATTTTATGATTGGTGACTAACTTGTGTAATTGACAATGATAATAATTAATGCATAGCAGAAATGACGCAAAACAATACATTAACAAAAACAAGTTTTCTGAGGTTTGTGTTGCTAGTACAATTGTTAGCACAGTTGTTATTAAGTTGTTTCCATTGTCTTTCTGTTGCACTTTACCTCAGTCAGGTCTCTGATCTCATTCTCTGCTAGCGACAGGACAGTTAGGTTTGTTGGCAGGTGGGCAGGAACAGTACGTAGAGTCGTGATGATGTTTCCATGCAGAAGAAGAGTCTGAAAAGGGTGAGACAGGTCTTAAATATCAGTTACAGAATTGAAGTTTTTTTCCTGTATGTTGGGTCAGTAATCTTATAAATTATTCCTCTTAACACATTATGAGAGATTTACAAATGATTTGTCTTTCAAGACAAATGGCAAATACCTTTAACGCTGAGAGCTTTGTGAGGTCTCCTATGTGAGAAATATTATTATCTGACATATCAAGATGTTGAAGGGAAGCACAATTGTTGAGCTGCTCAATGACCTGGACAAACACAGACAGATGTGACACTGATTCAGATGAGGCCAGGAAACATTTTCAGCCTAATTTTCAATTAAATACATGGTAAATGCATGTACTGTGAAAAACACCTTTATGTTGTTTCCAGCTAGATTGAGCCATTCCAGATGAACCAAGTCCTTCAGTCCCTCAATATATCCGATACTGTTGTTTGGGAGATTCAGAGTTCGTAAGTGAATCAGCTTTGAGACACCCATCATGCGTACCAGACGGTTGCAGGCCGCAGACAGCTGTTAACAGACAGTAGGTTAGACACTTCACAGAAAACATTTATACTAATGAAGTTGTGGTGTGGTTGTTGGTGTGAAATAGGGTTGGGCCGATAGACGATGCCATCTCCATCTCCAATGGCTGACAGACAACACGATGTTAAGCTGACATCGTGATTCCCCCCACCCCACCCGCAATCCGCCGCATCCCAGTTCCGGAAATTAAGTGCACTATGGAAACCCTAAAG
This sequence comes from Sinocyclocheilus anshuiensis, assembly GCF_001515605.1. Classification (NCBI taxonomy): domain Eukaryota; kingdom Metazoa; phylum Chordata; class Actinopteri; order Cypriniformes; family Cyprinidae; genus Sinocyclocheilus; species Sinocyclocheilus anshuiensis. Next base: position 70,288 of record NW_015551094.1, on the reverse strand, counting down.
GGAATAAATAGCCTACGAGATGGGAGAATAAAAAAAATATTTCAATACTTTTTCTCGCAATGATATCATTGGGTAAGTATAGGCGACTGTATATAAATTGCGGCATCAGGGAGCCGCTATTGAAACCGCTTTCGATTGCGCGCTCTCATTTTACTTTCACTTTTGAGATTCGCAACAAATGTGAACCTCATCGTCCATCACGATGTTTCACTGTAGACATAGTCCGATGCAAATTTGGTAGACATCGCCCAACCCTAGTGTGAATCCAACATACCTGCTGAAGAACTTGATTACGCTCCAGGTGCTCCAGCTTAATAATGTGGTTTTGGTCCAGAATAAGAGTGTGTGACTCCACGTGACTGAAAATCTTCGGATTCAGTTTGTGGAGACTCTGATTGGAAAGGTCTAATAAACCTGGACCTGAATAATAACAGCAAAGGACAAAACACAAATACGCTACATGAACAAGAGATGTCTGCACTTACAACACACTTTAAATGTAAAAGAATTATTCCAAAGCCAAAAGAAGAGTCAAACAAAATGGGCAGAGGTTTATTAATATCAGTTGAGGAGAACCCCTCCCCCTCCCGATTGTAAAGCGCTTTGGGTGTACAGCAATACACAATACAGCGCTATATAAATGCATCATTCATTCATTCATTCATTCATTCATTCAGTTATTCGCCATTCTGTGTATTAACTCAAATCTGCTGTTGTCGACTAGAACCTGGGTCTGAGCTTCTCTTGACAGAAGGAATAACGCGCATCCACAGATTCCAGTACGAATAAACCCCATACTAACAGATCAGGTCTTATAAACAGCAGATATGTAAATGAAATCATGTCAGCTAATCAGTGATATAACAGCAGATTTCTGCACATTATGACAAAAACAGATCAGATCTCAAGTTCGTCACGAGCTCTACACGCTGCATGTTAAAAATGATTTTCCACACACACAACGGCAACATGGTGTCTGTCTGCAATTGAAATACTGCAGTGTAAGTTGTCCATCAAATCAATCGTTTGGAATAATCGGTTTTATTTAGCATACCTTCGTAATTTGACATCTGGAGCAACGGATCAACGATGATCTCTCCGTCAGTCGCCGCCATACTTCCCGCTTGTGTCACCGCCAGGCAACCGATCGTCTATTTGATTGGATAAAATAATCTGGACATAATAATAATTTTAGATATTTTTATAAGAACGCTGGTTATATTCTTATATCAAGTCTATGTTTAGCTTGAAAAAATAGTTTGCATTTGGAAAACAAGCTCCGTTATAAACCGCTTACCCATAATTCCTTTTCTTCTTCCCCATCTGAAACGCCGCCATGAAGTGAGTGTAGTCTGTGTTCATCAATAAACATCTTAAAAGTTATCTGGGGAAAGCGCTTGTAAAAGTGTTCACGTGTTAATAATAAATATGATGTATATATAATAACTCTTATTTTTGATGTGTAGGGTCGAGCTGTGCAGTTTTAGTGGATATAAAATTTATCCCGGCCATGGCCGGCGGTACGCCAGGATCGACGGAAAGGTAAATGCACAAACTAGGTGTATTTGATTGTACTGTTGCGTTTTATTCTGTGTTGATCGATGTATAGTTTCTAGCATGTTGTGATGTGAACATTTATGTCCGGCAGTCTTCAGTTTGGTTATTTACGGGGCAGTCGTGGCCTAATATAGTTAGGGGAGGGAGTGAATGTACTGCGCTCTCTTCCACCTTCACTACCACGACTGAGCAATAGTGATGTCCGGTTCGCGAACGAATCGTTCGATTTAACCGGTTCTTCTTAGTGAACCGGTTGAACCAGTTCACCAAATCGGACTGAATCGTTGAAAAGTGTAAGCGTTAATCCACAAATTACTTAAGTTATTCACTTTTTAAACGTGGCTGACACTCCCTCTGATTCGAAATAAACCAATATCCCGGAGTAATTAATTTACTCAAAACAGTACACTGACTGAACTGCTGTGAAGAGATGAACACGAGCAGAGCAGCATCTGTGCAGCAAGCCGGATAATGAACGTACACGCCCACTGCTGGAGCGGTTCTCGTTCTTGAGTCAAGAACCGGTTGCATTGGTTTTCGGATCACCAGTACACTGAACCGAGAACCGTTTCTTTCGGACACGTCCGATTTGAGAACCGATGAGCTGATGATACTGCGCATGCATGTTATTTTTCAAGAGGATGAAAAGCATGTTATCCAAGTATTTTGTTAAACATCAGAAAGTGTGATAATATAAATATATTTTATTTTACTTTTTTTTAAAAAGATGAATGTATCTAATCCGTGTACTTTGTTCAGTTGAAGATTCTGTTAGGTCAAAGGGATTTGTCAGGGACGTTGGACAATAATTAAGACTCTATGATTAATAGGAATAAGGGATGATTTATGAAATACCTGCACTGTAATTGTAGTTAACGATGACACATTCACAAATTGAGTTTGTA
>NW_015551094.1:58213-61271 GCF_001515605.1 Sinocyclocheilus anshuiensis | reverse complement strand
GTCAGTGAACAACGGCTCTGTGTAGTTAATGCTGCTCAATGTGAAAGCCCGCAGGTGATGGAGATTTACCGCTGATTACAGAACCGGCTTTCTGACAAGATGCGCGTTAAATATCGCATGCGATTAATCGTGCAGCCCTACTACAGTCCTAACCAGAGTAAATGATTGGATAGTGATTGTGAACCCTGTGTGTTTGGTTTAAGCTCATGTTTGAAACCAAACCAGTGGGGGTTACAATGGTGTAAGAAACATGTTGTCTTTGTTTTGTTATAGTCTGAGATGATATTTGACTGTATGAACTGAATAAATCTAACATCAGTGTGGTTTTATTAGTGGATTAATGGTATTGCTTCATGTAAATCCTCTTCTTCTGCAGGTTTTCCAGTTCCTGAATGCTAAATGTGAGTCTGCTTTCCTGTCCAAGAGGAACCCCAGACAGATCAACTGGACCGTTCTGTACCGGCGTAAACACAAGAAGGGCCAGTCTGTGAGTTTGACCAATACACGCTTCTGTAACCCTTCAGAATAGAGTCACAGGCTGCATCCTGTCAGAAGTGTTCAGTTACTGACAGTGTTTTTCTGTATAATGGTACCTTGTGTCTAATGATACAATTTTAGAGCTTTAGAGACAAACGGGTAAATATTTAATGAATACAGTGGTGATTCTCAGATCAATTAACAACTTTCAGCCGCTCATTCAGATGTAATTTTTATTCTTTCCACCAACCACATGTGCAGGATTGTGGGACATAATAGGCAATGCAGGAAACATCTATGAGCCCTCAATAACTTCCTAGATGAAGGCTTCTCAAACTGATATGTGACTGAAATTGAATTGGGACATGGCTTGATTACTTAACTTTGAAGACAATGGTTTTTCAGCTTTTGAAGTGCAGCCACAGATGTTTTGTGTGTGTAATGCATGTTGAGTGAGTGACTAGAAATTATTAAAAAAGGATTTTTTACACGGCACCCCTGCTCTCGACAGACGGCACCCCGGTTGGGAAACACTGCCCTACACCCTTCAACCCTTCAAAGCTCTGCTCCACTCCGGAGGGTAAACCCTTTGAAGGGATTAGGGCATAGGGATGAGCCCTTCCGAATGGAACGCAGGGCACGACTTCGAAGCTTTTATCGTATGGAGAATAGGCTTGTTTGAGATGCATCGGCGCTGCGCAGAACGATCGGTGTATGACATCAAAGTACCTGTACTTTGGAACCGAGAACCGGTTCCTTTCGGACAGGTCCGATATGAGAACCGATGAGCTGATGATACATGCGTGATTCAGTGTGAAGCTGCTGAACAGTTCTATGCTATGAGTGTGGGTAAACCGAGGACCTGAATGAGGGGCCGATCTGGCGAAATGCAAGTTTATTTAATAACAAATATATCGTAATAGATTATGCATAGTAGGCCTATGTGGATCACGCTTCTGCTCTGATGAGAAGTAATTTATTCACTTTATATCTTCAATACTTATAAAACATCCTCGTTTGCTTATATCTTCAATACTTATAAAACATCCTCGTTTGCACATCACTGCTTGTACCTGTATTTGTGTGCTTAGTTGCAAACTTAATGGTAAGAAACTTGTCAGATCATGTTGATGTTTTAACTGACTGAAGTAATGATTACTGACTTTATATAATTGAATATGTTGAATGTATTTTCATCCCGACCCGGGACGATAGTCATTACGTCATCGCAAATGACGTCATTACGTTATAGAGTAAAATAACCTGTGAACCGTTTTTTTTTTTAACCGGTTCATTGAAACGAACTGTCCGAAAGAACCGGTTCGCGGAAAAGAACCGGACTTCCCATCACTACTGAGCAAAGGCACCGAACCCTCAACTGCTCCCCGGGCGCCACAGCAAAAATGGCTGCCCACTTCTCCGGGTGTTTGTTCACTACTCACTGCTGCGTGTGTGTGTGTGTACTTGGATGGGTTAAACGCAGAGCACTAATTCCGAGTATGGGACACCATACTTTAAATATTTAATGAATACAGTGGTGATTCTCAGATCAATTAACAACTTTCAGCCGCTCATTCAGATGTAATTTTTATTCTTTCCACCAACCACATGTGCAGGATTGTGGGACATAATAGGCAATGCAGGAAACATCTATGAGCCCTCAATAACTTCCTAGATGAAGGCTTCTCAAACTGATATGTGACTGAAATTGAATTGGGACATGGCTTGATTACTTAACTTTGAAGACAATGGTTTTTCAGCTTTTGAAGTGCAGCCACAGATGTTTTGTGTGTGTAATGCATGTTGAGTGAGTGACTAGAAATTATGCTTCAGGGTTTTTCCTGGGTCAAACATGGTTTTCGGTGTTGGCTGACGGCCATCCACACACACACAGTAAAAAGTGTCCTACCCACGTGATCTGCGAGCCCAATACTGACAATAAATTTTAAATAAATACAAAGAAACAGTTTGTTTTGATTTTTTTAAATTAATTTTACTTATCCTACTTATTAAATAAAAAACAATCACTTGTTGATAAAACAAAGTGCTTACAACTATTTTACATGTGAACGTCACCATTAACAAAGTAGTTAGAGAAAAAAAAAAGAATAAGAATTGGTCATTGTTTACACTTGGTTGGTTGCTTTTTTTTTTTTTTTTTTTGGCCAGACTGTAGCTTAGAATTATTCAGTTTTACAAACCTCTTCCAAATTAGGCTCTCACTGTCATCCTTTCTTGCTCTTTTTGGAAAAAAAGCTGTGATTTTTCCACTGGCCTTCATAGCTTTGTAAGAATATACAGGTGCATCTCAATACCTGATAATGCCATGGAAAAGTTCATTTATTTCAGTAATTCAACTCAAATTGTGAAACTCGTGTATTATTAAATAAATTCAATGCACACAGACTGAAGTAGTTTAAGTCTTTGGTTCTTTTAATTGTGATGATTTTGGCTCACATTTAACAAAAACCCACCAATTCACTATCTCAACAAATTAGAATATTTCATAAGACCAATAAAAAAAACATTTTTAGTGAATTGTTGGCCTTCTGGAAAGTATGTTCATTTACTGTACATGTAC
>NW_015551094.1:42757-58004 GCF_001515605.1 Sinocyclocheilus anshuiensis | reverse complement strand
AATTGGTGGGTTTTTGTTAAATGTGAGCCAAAATCATCACAATTAAAAGAACCAAAAACTTAAACTACTTCAATCTGTGTGCATTGAGTTTATTTAATACACGAATTTCACAATTTGAGTTGAATTACTGAAATAAATGAACTTTTCCACGACATTCTAATTTATTGAGATGCACCTGTAATTTATCTTATCCTGATAATTATTTTAGTATATAATCATCAATAAATATTAAAGAGTTACATAAAAAACATAGCATTGAAAAATGAATTAAATTAATAATCTAAATTTCTACCATATACAATTGAATAAAATTAGCATCTAGCTAACAGCAACTTGCTTTGTGCATTGGTCTGGTTTCACCTCACTCCAGTCTAAATGAAATGATGTTATAGGTAATTTACTACACATTGTCATATAAATAACATGAAAATACTGTGGATTATTAAGGCTAAATCTAACTAACCACTCTTGCTATGTAAACACACTTACTTCTGATGTTTTCTGAGTAAATTATTTGTTATACACCGATTCAGACAGTGATGTCTCGTGAGTTCAGTGTTGAATAGATCAGGTTTTTTTTTTAACCATTCATTAAAATGAATCGGTTCAGGAGTCATTAGGTCGTGAATCGGACATTTGAAAATATTTGTCAACACCGAAAACACCATCACTGGATAGGATTTTTTTAAATTTTTTTTTTAAGTGGTTTGTCAGCTGCATGTGTGGAATGCTTGTTGGAGAAGATAAGGGTTTTTTAGCGTAATTCACACCCAGCGGTAATTCAGGTAAAAAACATTTACGAATGCACCACATGAAACAAGGATTCGCTCTTCTGACCTTTAACCATCATGTTAGTTGATTTTTATTAATATGTCCGAGGGAGGGAGAGGAAAGAGTGGTTAGTTTGAAGACAGAGAGAGTGCATGGGGAGGGGCTCTCTGCTCTTTCTTTTCCTCTGTTAACATGCACGCTATCACAAGTGCAGCAGTCATTTACATCACTCATAAATCACATTAAATTGAATTAGGAATTTTCCAATGTCTTTTTGCTCCTTTAGGAAGAGGTGGCTAAGAAGCGCTCCCGTCGTGCAGTGAAGTTCCAGCGGGCCATCACTGGTGCCTCACTGGCTGAGATTCTGGCCAAGAGGAACCAGAAGCCTGAAGTGCGTAAAGCGCAGAGGGAGCAGGCCATCAGGTGATCACCTCAATTTTTCTGTGCCCTTCCTTTCTTTGAGGACCCTGGACCTCCAGGGTACGTTTTTTTTTGTTCCTAAACCTTTTCGGTACAATGACCTTAATGCTTTTAATTCACTTTAAAGATTTTTCAAATGTAATATCTGTTAATTTCAAGTTGATTTTGTAACACTCTTCAGACGTCATTGTGGGGTCATGTATGAATAAGTCACAAAAGTGTTATGGTTTTTGGCTGTAGATTATTATTATTAAATTAAGTTATTAAATTTCTTTTAGAAGACCTACAATTCTTACAATTATTTGTCTTAAACAGGGTTGTAACTGGTTAACACATTGAGACAGGTGCAACAAAAACTGAACATTTCCTTTCTAACTGTATTTTTGATCTGATCTTTCAGAGCTGCAAAGGAGGCCAAGAAAGCGAAGCAGGCAACTAAGAAACAACCCACCCAGAGCGCCAAGGTAAGATGAGGGTTTGTACAAAAACTCAAAACCATAAGTCTATGAGCTAGGTGTGATTGTTCTTTGCCCCTTGAGGCGTTGCAGTGTGACTGATTCTGTCGCTTCTGTGTCATAAGGTGGCATAGAGTAGAAGGACTAAGTCTACATCTAGTACCCTTTTAATAATGGGTGCTCAGTGTCATTTATAGTCCTACACATGATTGCAAACCAAATATAAATCCTTGTGTTTGAGTGTCTTTCATATAGTCAGTAACATGTTTGTGTTGTTTTTAGGCCCCTGTTAAAGCTGCATCCAAACAGAAAATTGCCAAGACCATGAAGGTCAGCGCTCCTCGTGTTGGTGGCAAGCGCTAAGTTCATGTTTTGTGTATTAATAAAAGTTTCACTATCAATCTTGAGTTCTTGAAGTATTGATTTCATTAACGTTTAGTGATAAACCGTGACATTGTTCACCTAAAATCACTTTGTGTGTGCTGATTTAAAGGGGACATCGGATTCCCATTTTCCACAAGTTGGTATGATTCTTTAGAGTCTTCATGAAATGTCAGTAACATAATTTGGTTAAAATTCCTCAGTTTTCATGTAAAACAACACCCTTTTTTACTTTGTCAAAAACAGCTCTGTTCACAGCGAGCCGTTCCGGTGCTTCTTCTGTGTGTTTTTTAAAGGGGTCATATGATGCGATTTCAATTTTTCCTTTCTCTTTGAAGTGTTACAAGCTCTTGGTGCATAAAGAAGGTCTGTAAAGTTACAAAGACTAAAGTCTCAAATCCAAAGAGATATTCTTTATAAAAGTTAAGAGTCAACCACGCCTACCTAAAACGGCTCGTTCTAACACGCTCCCACATACCTATGTCACTATCTGGGAAGATTTGCATAACGCCGCCCAAATGTTCACGCAAAGAAAGAAGGCGTAAGACAGTATAAGTCATTATAATCCATAATTATGTCCCCACTGGATGCAACGAATGTCTCGTTTATAATGGGTTTTCATGTTTTTGAATCAACGCCCAAAACAGGCATCATCACAATATGGTAAGGGCGTAACATTTCCGTCATATGCTTGAGGTATTCAGCCAATCATAACGCACTGGATAGCTGGCCAATCACAGCACACCTTGCTTTTCAGACCGATGAGCTTTGTAAAAATCGACGCGTTTCAGAAAGGCGTGGCATAGAGGAGAAACAATAATGTACAGTATGTGGAAAATAATGTTTTTTGAACCTTAAACCGCATAAACACATTTCATTACACCAAATAATGTTATTTTTAGCAACGTCATATGACCCCTTTAATTAGTATGATTTTTATAGTATGACAAAATAGTATGATTAATTAAATTATAAGTGTATACATTGTATTTAAATTATACTTGACATTTATATCTAATTTATACACAATTGAACATATGAATAAACACACTGATAAAACAAGCATGAACAACGTTATGGTACTTGCATACTGTAACGGCTGTGACTTCTATTTAATTCCAGAAGCGGTCATGAAACGGAAAGCTGGTCTTGGGGAGAAAGAGATAGAAAGTTTAATTGCAGAGACTCAAACATGCGCCAACGCACATAAATAAACGTGCTGAGATATGAAAAGCAGAGAATGTTCTGTAATTAAAAGCCAAACAGACGCAGTATAAAATTAAAAAACACGGACGATTACAAATGGCCCACAACATGTGCACGAACACGTGAAAAACTGTCATAAATAAATAATTTCTAAATTAAAATTACACCTGTGAAAAATGACACATGAAATTGACAACATGCACTTTTTAAAAGCACATAGATCTTGAGCTGTAACGATTATAAACAGCTAGAATTTACCTATCATCTACTCAACATGACCATGCAATTTGTACCAAACATATGCACTTTGACAATTGATGACGCTTAAGAACTTTATAGAAATGTATTTATCGATATAAAATACGATCAGTAGATTATAAACTTACCGCTGATTGTGAGTGTACATCTATGATAAAAAATAAAATCGCCGCGTTTACAGACAATTTGAAATCAAACGTTCAACAGGTTAATCTTCAGATCAGTATCTCCTGCGCAATCCAATCAGAGATTAATTTGAGTGTTGCTAAGGGCTTCAAGCCAATTAGAGATATTATACACTATTATTGGGCTATTTTGCCATGCACACAAGTCTACTTTTGCTATACTATTTTTGCCATATGAATATATTTTACTAAAAAAAAAAAAAAATATATTTTATTAAAAATAAATAAATAAATAAACTAGTTTGTTCTAAACAATAATTCGGGCTTTAAATACCCCCAACATAGAAACATATGTACCAAATCGTGAAAAGATTACCTTTCGTCGTGGACTCATTAAACGGTTACGCTGTGACAAACAAACAAGTTTCCTTTATTCCTTGCCACAAAGTAACTTTTGTGACGGTGTTTAAAAGTGCGCGATTTTAACACAAAACGATCTGCTTGATACATATTGCTGCTTCTTTCAGTGCTAATTGGCTTGTGTATTTTAATGTTAAAATGGGAAAACACTCATATACATTCAAGACTATTTAGCAAATCACGATCACTTCGGCTACGTTAACTTTCCAATGAAATGCATCACAATTGTTTTTAATGTTAAACAAATAAAAATTGAAATTGATTCACATTTGATACTCGCACTCTGATGTTTCGTTCGTGAACGAATCGTTCTTTTTGAACAAATCTTTTAGGTGAACGAATCGTTCTCGTTCACGTAATCCATTGACTCATATTTCTCGTTCACTGAAATTCCTTCCTCCAGAGCAGCGCGGCGCTATTGGCAGCGCATGCGCAGTTCAGTGAACCGGGTAGCTCTGTGGACGGTTTCGTCCTGTCAAAGTATGACTAAACCTCGAACCAATAGACTTCGAGTTTGTGATGTGACAGAGCATGTGATTTGTTGAATGTAGTGAACGAATACGCCCTTCACTGAACGAGTTTCTTTTGAGTCTGAACGAAATCGAGAGATCAGGCTTGTTTGAGATGAGCAAATGTGAGAATAACGCGATATCTGTCTTTGATCTCGTTGGTATCTGTTCACTTCGAGAGGTCAGAACTGTCCGTCTTGCCTGCCTTATTTCACTCCTCCTCTCACTGCAGCCGCCTACTCTCGCCTACATTTCAGGCGAGGCAAGGCGCATCTCAAACAAGCCTAATGTGATTGTTGTCATATTTCTATAAAAATAAAAAATACATGTTTGTATTAAAGTAAAAATGGATGATAAATACACCTTTCGTATGGGATTAAATAGCAAGCACTTTGAGTGTCTTGTTCATCATATTTATTTTCATATAAAAGCAACAGAACTGAAATTATATCATGTTTATTAGCAACACAGCACGTGAGTGAGAATAACGCGATATCTGCCTTTGATCTCGTTATCTGTTCACTTCTAGACAGGACTGTCCGTCTTGCCTGCGCTTATTTCACTCCTCCCCTCACTGCAGCCGCCTACTCTCGCCTTCATTTCAGGCGAGGCAAGGCGCATCTCAAACAAGCCTATCGTCTCGTTCGTGAAGGAGTTGAATGAACTGCTACATCTCGTTCGTGAACGAAATGAATGAGAGTGTACCTGGTCAGTCGGCCATTTAGCATGTCAATCTCCATCAGCAATCAGCAGAAAGCAGATGCAATGCGCAGTTATAGGTACTGTGCACATACGCTTGTTTATATATTAATATTTAGCATGCAGAACATAACTCCACGTTTAATCCCCGATTTATGAATGTGTAATTGTCTGACCAAACAATTAAAATGTTAATTATGCAAGAAAACCTTGTGTTTTGGTCATCTGAACAACTTATTTAGACAACTTAAACCGAACCGGACGATTTGGTCAAGCGCACTTTTAAACACATTTTAGTTTTGCTATAGAAAGTATACAAATTCATACTCTGATTACATAGAGCAGCAGCAGGAAGTGCTTGAGGTTGTCATGGCAACCAGATACACTGCATGCGAATTATTATTTAATTATTTTGCCACCGTTTGCCACACTAAACCAAAGACTAGAATACCCAAGACATGTCACTGGTATAGTTTTGAATGGGGGAAAATGCAACGCTCAATATGGCCGCTCAATTGCAGGAAGCCCCGCCTATTGAATGAAGGAGCCAATTGCTAATTGGTAAATTCAGTCTCTGCAGCTGCCGTTAGAAGTCCCGGTTGCTATAGAAACAGTCAGCATTTTGAAATTGAGACATGAGCTCAGGGCTGCGCATGTGCACTGGCTGATCTAGCCTGAATAATAAGCTTTTTATAACATGATTCGAGCAAAATAAACAACATTTATGACACAGTTGATATCAGATTTCTTTAGTGATTTCAAATATGATATTTAATTGCAAGCTTAGTGAACAGTTTTGTAGAATTTGATGTTTCCCCATTCAAAGAGATAGCAGTTGCACTTACATGCCCGAGAGGCGTTTCAAAGATGGCCGCCGAGTGATATGACTTGTCTTAAAGGGGTCATATGATGTTGCTAAAAAGAACATTATTTTGTGTATTTGGTGTAATGAAATGTTTATGCGGTTTAAGGTTAAAAAAACACATTATTTTCCACGTACTGTACATTATTGTTTCTCCTCTATGCCCCGCCTTTCTGAAACGCCTCGATTTTGTAGATTTTTACAAACCTCATCGGTCTGAAAAGCGAGGTGTGCTCTGATTGGCCAGCTATCCAGTGCGTTGTGATTGGCCGAATACCTAAAGCATGTGACGGAAATATTACGCCCTTACCATACTGTGATGCTCTGTCCAGCCGGAGCGACGAGACAAAAACATACATTGTAGTCTACTCTTCCATGATCAGGAAACAGTCCTCCATAAAATGCCGATCCGAGAGTTGAAGAGGTGAAGAATTATACCAATCATGGAAGTGAGCATCATTTTTCAGAAAATAATATTTTTGATCAGGCTGAAACCAGTAGACATTGTTCCGGATATCCATTTGCAGCCCACTGAAGAAAAGATAGTCTAAACCCAATCCGGCTTTCACAATGAAACACACAGGGCCTTCACGACATGGAGAGAAAGGAAAAATTGAAATCGCATCATATGACCCCTTTAAAGGGACTTTGACTAAACTTAGCAATAAACACGTTGAAAATAATACACAATAAACATGTCTGTCAAAATGATATCAAAGGAGGCTTTTATTAATCAAATCAAGGAGTGAATTACTCATCCACTGAAAAAACTTTAGCTGGGTTTCCACAGGCAGGGTCACAATTATCTACAGTGTATGTGTCACGGTTCATGGGCTCACTGACTCATTCTAGCCCTCTCCGTGTCATTGTGGGTGTGGGTGTGGTTGTGTTGCCGGTGATCAGCGCCATCAGCTGATTAGCGCCAGCTGTGGCTTATCAGCTGGCCTATTTAATGTCTGTGTTTTCTGTCCGGTGTTGTCAGATCGTTTTATGTTGTTACCGTGTTCAGTTTGTGTCTCTCTGTTTCTGACCAGTTCCTGGAGTTTCCTCCTCTCCTCTGCCGTGGGCTTCGCTGCACGGATCCTCGATCATCGGCTGCTCGTTGTGTCCCTGCGCTACCCGGAGTTACCTCCACCTTTCACCTATCTGACTCTCGTCATCTTCCTTGTTGGGTTTCCCAATAAACATTGTTTTGCACATTCGCTACTGAATCCTCATTCTTTCTCCCTGACAGTATGAAGCTAAAGGTTTTTGGGTTAAGGTTCATAATGTAGAACATTTTTAACATTGTATGCTGTATGTGCATAGGTAGCTATAGCAAACAAGGAATACAGCTTGTGACGATTTCAAAATGAAATAACTAAATTACAATGAATTGTTCATCTGTCTTGCATTTATCAGTTATCATTTATATGGGAAATCACTCTGTGATCATTATGTACAAATATCAAAAATGTCAACATTTCTTGGATCTACAGTCATTTTTATAATGAACGAATTAAGATGATGACGTCTTTAGTCCAGCCCTTTTTACCTTTATTTGGCCGATGCGCATCACCCACGGGAATCGTCCAGCTACGGGGCGGTGGTAACGGCTGGACTGAGACTGGGCAGGAAATGGCAGAAGGAAGTGACGAGTCAGGAAGTGAGATGGGATTCGAAGATGGTGGGGAGAATAGTGTATGGAATGTAGTACGATCGAGAAAACGGAAAAAAAAAAAATGAAACAACGAATATGGATGAAACTGATAGTGAGCAAAGTGTTATTGTAACAACAAGGCAGGAAGAAGAACATAAAGTGATCGTAAAATTATATGAAGAAGGGACGATGTTTGGTGAGTGGAACCCGGTTAAATTAACAAAAGCAATAAATACATTGCTGGGTGAGATCAAAAATGCTAAGGTATTGAGGAACGGCTCACTGTTGATTGTAGAAATAAAGTGCAGCAAGAAACGCACCAATATGGCGGCGACGTTGACGTGCGGTCGAGCGGCCAATGAGGAGTCTAGGTATTTATTATGTCTATGTTGGCAACGGCTGGACTGTGACTGGGCAGGAAATGGCAGAAGGAAGTGACGAGTCAGGAAGTGAGATGGGATTCGAAGAAGATGGCGGGGGAGATAGTAGTGTATGGAATGTAGTACGATCGAGAAAACGGAAAAAAAAAGGAAATGAAACAACGAATATGGATGAAACTGATAGTGAGCAAAGTGTTATTGTAACAACAAGGCAGGAAGAAGAACATAAAGTGATCGTAAAATTATATGAAGAAGGGACGACGTTTGGTGAGTGGAACCCGGTTAAATTAACAAAAGCAATAAATAAATTGCTGGGTGAGATCAAAAATGCTAAGGTATTGAGGAACGGCTCACTGTTGATTGTAGAAATAAAGTGCAGCAAGAAAAAGCCTTACGACGAAATAAAATCGATAGTAAGAGAGTGCAGTGTTCGTTATTTGAGTACAAAAAATTGATTCGAGGAGTCATTTCAGGGATACCTACAGACATTTCAGAAGAACAAATGAAAGATAATATGACAGGGGCAAAAGTTTTGGAAGTAAAACGCCTTACAACAACTAGAAATGGAGAGAAATGCAACAGCTTGTCTGTTATGATTAAGTTTGATGAATCAAAACTTCCTGGCAAGGTGTACATCGGATACATGAGCTATGAGGTCAGGCCATATATTCCTCCACCACTGAGGTGCTTTAAGTGCCAGAAATATGGTCATGTAGCAGCAATATGTAAGGGCAAACAAAGATGTGGCAGATGTGCAGGTGAACATGAGTACGGAAAGTGTGGAGAGGGAGTAGAGCTTAAGTGCTGCAACTGTGGAGGACAACACAGCTCGGCTTACCGCGGATGCGAAGCCAGCAAGAGGGCAGTGGAGGTGCAACGAATGAAGGCATTACAAGGAATAACATATGCAGAAGCAGTAAAGAAAGTGTCTAGAGAAAAGATTGTTTATAAACCAGCAAATAATGAAACTAAAGAAGCAAACAATGAAACTAAAGATAGACCTTGCGGGAGCTGTGAGAAGATTATGGAAAAAAAAGACATGCTAATTATGAGCAAAAATGAATTTGTATTGTTCATGATTGAGGTAATCAATTGCTCGGCACAGACAGAAAGGAAGACTCATTTCGCATTATGAAATAGCAGTTAAAAAAAGAACAGCAGATCATTTATCGGTGTACACAGTAGAGCTTTTAGCAATTTTATTGGCATTACAGTGGCTGGAAGGAAATAAACAGAACCAAAATTTAATCATAGCTTCTGACAGCTTATCTGCTCTATCTAGTATTCAGTCTGGGAAAACATCATGTAGACAAGATATCATATACCAGATATTCAACTTGCTTTTAATACTGTATGATAAAGGGCTGGATGTTTCCTTCCTTTGGGTTCCTGCTCATGTAGGGGTGGAAGGAAATGAGATTGTAGATATTCTGGCAAGAGGAGCAATAAAGCATGAAACAGTTGATATACAAATACCGTTACGTAGAACAGAAATCAAAACCATTATTAAGGGACATACAAGCAAAATGTGTCAAGATTACTGGGACATAACTGATACTGAACGACATCTGTATAACATACAAAAACAAGTAGGCTTAAATAGTATTAGGCAGAGCAGGAATCCAAAGGAAGGAAAGATAATTACACGTCTTAGAATAGGTCATGCTGGTTTGAACTTTACATTACAGAGAATAGGAAAACACCCCACTGGTCTTTGCAACCACTGCAACACACAAGAGACAGTAAAACATATTTTATTAGATTGTAAAAGGTATGAAGAAGAAAGAAGGGAGTTAGAAACACAAGTTGGAAAACAAAACATGACAGTGGGAAATCTGCTTGGAAAAACAATGTCTAGGGAAATACATAGTCTCCTAATGAATTATTTGAGAAATACTGGGATAATTGAAAGAATTTGATGGAGATATATAGGGGGAAAGGAGAAGGTATGTGTGTGTGTATATATATATATATATATGTGTATATGTATATATATATATGAATGTAGCAGGGTGGTATAACCCTTATTGCTATTGGCTGAGGTTATGCTGGAACTTTAAACCTATCAGAGCTTGTTGTGGGGGCTATAAAAACGGGAGTGTTTTGTAGCTTGGGATGCACCATTGGTGGTACTGCCCCTTTTTGTGGGTCCTTCCATTGTGAATTGACGGTAGGTGTAGTAGCGGTGAAGCCGCAAATTTGTGGAAGGATACAGGGGATGGTAATATCAATGTGCTTGTTACCGCCAGGATCGTTGTTTCTGGTTTTCCGGCTGCTGTGTTGGACGCTCACGGTGGTTTACAGGTAGGCTTGTTTAGTTGTTAAAAGGAGTTTTGTTTATTAAGAAGAGAGGCTGATTTGTTATGTTTGTAGTTGTCGTCACACAAATAGCCTGCATTTCCTATGACTGGTAAAGATGTGTAGTACGCCGCCATAACGCTCCCGCGGTATGTAAAATGGTGAGTTTCCTTGTTTTTAATTCTCAGTATATTGTGAGTAACTCACTTTTCCATGTTCGGCAGGTAACTGCACGTGTAAGGGTTTCTGGACTTTTGTTAGTTTGGGGCAGAATACATCTACTGCTGTGACGGCGCTGCTGTTTTGCCTGGGTCTCATCTTGATTAATTGGGTTACGTTCGTGAGTTTGTTTATGCCATATATGCTTGTGTGTGTGTGTGTGTGCAGAGCGCTGTCTTTGTACTTTTGACTGAATTGCCTGCCACTATGATGACTGTTGTTGTTCATTAAATATTATTATTCAATAAATGTTATATAAATAAATTTAGTATTTAGTTTTGGGAAACTGTGTGTGTGTGTGTGTGTGTGTGTGTGTGTGTGTGTGTCTGTTGGGGGTGGGGGGATTGTATTGTGGTTGTGTGAGTTATTTGTTTCCTTGAGCAGATATTTGACTATCTGTGGTTTTGTTTTTTTTGTTTCGGAGTGTAATTTTGTTTAGGTTTTTGTTTTCTGTATTTTGTGATTTTTGTAATTTCTCTTGTTGTATTTTTCAGTCAACTTGTATAGTGGGAGAGCCCAGCTGTGGTTGTAATGTGTACACAGAGTGTTGTGATTTTAATAAGTTTGCTGTGCTTTCACAAGTGTGTTTTTCTTATTTTCGAGTTGGGTGGAAGGCTGAGGACTCCTGCTGGCCATCTCCTTTACTTTCAATTTTTTTGTGTATCTGTATGTATAATTTGGAATTGTGTTTTGGTGATTGAGACCTTCTGTAGAATTATTGTATGGTGTGGTTTTAACTTTTGTATTTCAATAAAGTGCTTGTCTTTATATGTTCTGTCCACGTCTCCATGCTCACCCTGTCTTGGTAGCGAACCTATGTGCTTTTTGATAAGGTTATTTCCCGGTGTATTCTGGGTGGCGTAGTCGATTTAATAGTTAGATATTGTAAATGCTTCCAATTTGACTGCCTTGGCCACATATATATATATATGTATATGTGTATAAACAATTTTTTTTCTTCTCCTCTCCTTGTCCTTTCTTTCAAAGTACTGCCCACACTCCAGTCCAGTAGGTGGCGGTAAATGCACCTTTCAGTTGGTTTGCCAACCGCCAATAAAATTTGAAGAAGAAGCATCACCCACGGCAAGATGGCGGCGGCAGCCGGGAGGCATTGAGTATACCGAGCGGAGCTCCTCTTGAAGACTCCTGTGGCGATTTATTGTTTTATACGCAGAAAAAGTGTGCTTATCGTCGGCGCTCTACTGCATTTAAAAGCTAAATGCAGAAAATATGACGAGGCATATTTTGCTCTCGGCTTCACTCAACTCACCGTGTCTATACCGGACGCTACAGTTGTGCGTCGCGCCGCAACAACTCTACACTGGACGTGACAAAGCGACCGTTGCAAATCATTTGAACTTTGTGTCAGTACGTCATAAATAGAACGAGGCATCAGTTTAATGTCGGGGTTTTTCGTGTCGCGCCCTATACAGTCTATGGTCGCGCCGCATCCAGTGTACACAGTGTCACTGATGCCACTCGCGTGAGGAGGAAAGCCTATTTTTTTCCCTGTAGGTTTTTTAAATTAAAAAAGCATTAATTTTTTCATAATGTTTAGTGAAATTATTTGGTAGTCTGAGGTGGGATGGGGATTCGGGAAAGGGGGGAGCCAGATTTTTTAATAGGTTTAAAGGCAGGCGCGACCAAAAAAGTTTGAGAACCTCTGGTCTAAAGTTAACAGACAGTGTTTAAAAAGTGCAGTCCACATGTTCACATATGTTTATTACAATGAATTTGAATTACCTAAAGTAGTGTGGTAAAGCAACATAGCTTGTCTTTGTTGAATAATACAGAACATAAAGAGCTTTAAAAAATAATTGCATATTAAATCACAATCGCAATATTGGTAAAAAAATATCGCAATTAGATTATTTTCCAAAATCGTTCAGCCCTAAGTACAATTCAGACTGCTGTGGATGATTGTTGACTGTTTTTGATAGGGGATTTAATTTTTTTTTTCTTTTTTTCTTCTCTCACAATATTTTGAATATTTGAACTATTTGCTGTGGATTGCTTACTGTTTGAACTACTGCTATTTTTTGGCTGGAAAATTTGGAACTGATTTTGGTGTTTGTTTTTGTCCCTCTTTCATCAAAAGACTTTATCAGACACTTGAATTGCTCACTCTTGAATATACATATTTGAATGCAATTCTATGTGTCCTGTTGTGTTGAATGAGTTGTGTTTTCTATTGAAAGGTGATTATTATTGGTATTATTGCATTGATTGCTGGTGCAAAATCCTTATCTCATTAAATTATGGGTTTTGTGTAAGACAAATTTGACTACACAAGATCTTTGTACGTTTTCTCTACTAGAAACTTAAAATATTAAAGCTTGTGAGAAGGAAATCACACTCAAATGAACTTTCACCTTATCATTCAAAAAGACTAAAACGCAACAACCAATTCTACAAACAAAATGGCTGCATCTCCGATCAAGTCTTGTCACAAAATGGACGGAGATCAAAATCAAACCCCAACAGAGGTCTTTAAAGAGGATCTTATGGACGTAATGACTTTAGAACAGGATGGAACTCAATCCCTTCTTCCTAGTTCATTGGAAGGATTTCAGGCACCTTCATCTCATTATACTCTGCTGGATATGGACTTAACAGGAAGTTTTAATCTCAGACCCCCTTTATCACCTTCCTCTCAGCCCTCATTGGGAGTAACTGGATTCATGGACACTCTGACACTTCAGCAATTTCGTGAAATGACCAGCAAACAATACCAGAGTCTGAAAGACACCTTTTCCACTGAAATTGGTCAGTTGAAACATACCGTAGATACTTTCACTTTAAATGTGGATACTGCATCGGTGAAACAAACAACAGAAATAAAACAGCTTATGAGTTATCAGTTTGAATACTTCAGAAAGGAGTTTAATAACATGCTGCATTGGCGACTAAAGAATCATCATACAGAGGTATTGAAGGATTTCAATTGTAGCGTCTGGACCAATCAAACACACAATTTTTCATGTTTGCTCATAACTGGAGTCCCTTAATCATGCCGATTTATGCTACAGGCTCTCTGTAGAACTGTACAGTAAGAAAGTTATTTACCTTAATCAGGAAATTAATGTTCTTAGAATTGACAGACAGTTGACCCTGAGAGGTCAAGTAAATATCTACAGCGGATCTAAATATTTATAATTAATTATAACTAGTTATGATTAATTATTCATATTTCCCCATGAGCTGATTCGCTACACAATGCTGTCATGGAACCAATAGCTAACACTCTGGATCTCATTCAAAAGGCCACTGATCAATGTACTCAACAAATGAACACTTTTATTTCTCAGACAAGTTCAAATGGCAATTTACAGGATGAATTTCACCAGTGTACGCAACATTTTCATAAATTAGCTCTGGACATGGAAGCTTTCAAGTCATCGCAGCTGAGTTCAGTGAAAGCAAATGCATCTGTGCAAACAATTACGTCTTCATCCCCTTCAACTGTGGTGGAAACTCCGGTGGTGAATACCAGATTACAACGACTCCATTCAACATTTCAATATGGACTGGGTGATTCTGAGTTTAATCCCATACATGAATCTGCTACCGCCGAAGGCAGAGGACGTTTTATGGGGAAACAGCCCATTAAAATCCAGTTTCCTTGCTTTGGTCGACTAGAAGACTGTGAGGATCCTTTGATTTTCCTGGAGAAATGTTATGATTTTATGGCTCTCCACCCCCTTTCAGATGAAGAATTAATAGCGACACTCAGGAATGTGCTCCATGGAACCGCTAGAGAATGATGGGATGTTGCTCGACTTGAAACAACCACTTGGCAGGAGTTTGAATCCAAGTTTCTTGCTGCTTTCTTGTCAGAAGACTATGAGGATGAGTTAGCGGAGAGTAAGAACACGTGTACAGCAGGAAGATGAGAGCATAAGAGATTTTGCTTACATGTACCGAGCTCTGTGCAAACCCTGGAAGCCACAAATTTCAGAGGATGAAGTCATTAAGCTGATCTTGAAGAACATCAATCCTCAGATGGCAAGTCAACTTCGAAGTAATGGAGTTACTTCTGTTGACACTTTAGTCCGTCTTGGGCAACAGCTGGAAAAGGATAAGGAAAACCAGCTACAATATGAACAACGGAAAAAACCTTGGAAACCCAGAGTAACTAGTAGCGATGCTCCGATCCACCTTTTTCGCCTCCGATACCGATTCCGATACCTAGGGTTCGGTATTGGCCGATACCGATACCAGCGAAGTATATGTAGAATTTATATATCTCTGTGTGTGGAACTGATAATCATTCTTTCACAATCTACTAGATACAGACTACTTCATTATAAAGAAAAATAAAATAAACAATATTTGTAATAATATAAACAAATATAAAAAAGTATAGGCCTATGTATATTTATAATCTATGACAAAAATGTATCATAAACTAGGTTAGTGGATAATTCGGCAGGAAAAGTTATTCTAGAAAAATCAGTGCACAATAATTTTAGAAATCCAAACATTTAGTGAAAAAACAATATTTTGTGGGGAACAAATAAAAGTGTTGCACTAAATATGGTAAAATGTTACACATTGCTATTTGTATTATTATAAAATCCATTCATTAAAAACATTCATGAATGT
>NW_015551094.1:29565-42483 GCF_001515605.1 Sinocyclocheilus anshuiensis | reverse complement strand
ACCCGATCCGAGAAAAATGGCACTATCGGAGCCGATACCCGATATGAATATCGGATCGGCGCATCCCTAGTAACTAGTCCTGCTTCTGTTCAGCCCAATAATCCAGTAACAGCTCCAGTACCACAGGACTCTAAAACTCCCTTCTGTTGGCGGTGTAAGGGCCCTCACTCTCTGGCTTCTTGTCCTCAGAGTGGTAAAAACAAAAACTATAAAGATCAGCAAAGTTCAAATCCTGTTAAAGGTAACCGTGGTAACCACCCTACTGTTAGTACGGTCACTCGTATGGAGTCTGTATGTTCACCTACTCATCCTTTCTCTTCATCTCTACCAAAGCAGTTGATTGTTCCTGTAAATATTGACTCTTGGCAAGGCCAGGCTTTGGTTGATACAGGATCCTCATATACACTGTTAAATGAGAAATTGTGGTTAACCATGGGTTATCCGACTCAACAGCTCAGACCTTGGATTGAGGGTCCTATTTATCTGGCTGATGGAGGAGCCTGTCAACCCTTAGGATGGGGTGAAGTACAACTTGAAGTGCAAACATTAACCATCACCTTACCCGTAGTTGTCCTTGTCCCACAGATGCTTGCCTTTCCTGTTGTGTTGGGTTTAGACTATCTTTTCTTCAGTGGGCTGCAAATGGACATCCGGTACAATGTCTACTGGTTTCAGCCTGATCAAAAATATTATTTTCTGAAAAATGATGCTCACTTCCATGATTGGTATAATTCTTCACCTCTTGCTCTCTTTTCTGCTCTTCCCGCTGCTACAACAACTGAAGAACCAAACCATCTTCATGTAGCATGCCAAAACACCTGCCTGGAAGAACGAGGAAAAGAACATTTTCCAACACTACTCAAACAGAACTGTGATGTTTGCACAGATGTTTTGGGTAAAACAAGTGTTTTGACTCACCAAATTTATGTTAACCAAGATGTTCCTATAAAACAAAAGCCTTATCGTGTTTCTCCTACGAAACAGAAGATTATCAAACAGCTCATCGATGAGATGTTAGCTGCTGATGTTATTGAGCCTTCCTCATCAGCATGGGCCTCCCCAGTCGTACTGATTCCCAAGAAAACTGGTGGGTACCGTTTCTGTGTGGACTATCGGAAGGTAAATTCAGTCTTTCAGTCAGATGCCTATCCGCTTCCTACAATCGAAGAAATTCTTGAGTCCTTGAGTGGTGCTGTCGTTTTTTCCACCCTTGACCTGAACAGTGGATATTGGCAGGTTCAAATGGAAGAGGACAGTCAGGATAAAACTGCCTTCATATGCAGTCAGGGGCTATTCCATTTTAAGGTCATGACTTTTGGCCTTAAAAATGCACCAGCGACCGTCCAACGGTTGATGGAAAGAGTCCTGGGAGACTTACAGGGAAAGAACTGTTTCATCGATTTAGACGATATAATTATCTACTCTCCATCAATGGAACAGCATTTCCAGGACATCCAGGCTGTTTTGGATAAATTGAAAGAGGCCCACCTGACTGTTAATATGAAGAAAACGGCCGAGAAAAAAAGTTTCTCGGCCACATTGTGACTGCTACAGAAATCAAGGCAGATCCAGAAAAAAACAGAGCAGTTCAAGAAATTCCTGTGCCAAAGAACATAAAGGAAGTCCAGAGATTTTTAGGAATGGCTGGTTGGTATTATAGGTTTGTTCCACACTTTTCTCAAGTGGTTGAACCTCTTAATGCCTTAAAGAGAAAAGGTGTTAAGTTCCTTTGGACTTCACAATGTCAAGCTTCCTTTCAAGCTCTGAAACGGCTCCTTGTGTCTTCACCTGTGTTGGGACATCCTAATTTAAATCTGCCATTCGTTGTCTACACTGACACAAGTGAGGTTGGCTTAGGAGCTGTCCTGGTGCAGCAAACAATTCTGGGCACCAAGGAGGTATTGGCATTTGCCAGTCGTACCTTGAATCCAGCAGAAAGGAATTATACGACCACTGAGCAAGAATATTTGGCAGTCGTGTGGGCCCTCGAAAAATGGAGGTACTACTTGGAGGGAAAATTCTTCACCGTCATCACTGATCACTCTTCCTTGATATGGGTTTTTAAAACCCAGAAACCTAACACTCGTCTAATTCGGTGGGCACTCCGACTCAAGGAATTCAACTTCACTGTGGAGTACAGGAAGGGGAAGTATAATACAGTTCCTGATGCTTTGTCCCGAGCCCCTGTGAACATTAACGAACGGGGCCTCCTGACTTGCTCCACCACTCTATCTCTGAAGTCAAAAGGGAAATCCGAAACAACGGAAGATCTGCCAATCACCGATTATGACATCTGGAAAGCACAGCAGACGGATCCAGACATTCACCATCTGTAGGAACAAATGGTAGAATCAGGAGAAATCCCTGCTAATTCTTCTGTAAAATTTTCTATATTAGAGGAAAAAGTCTACAGAGTTGTCCAGTTTCCACACAAAATTGTGTATCAAGTATACATACCAAAAGCTCTCCGAACTCAAGTACTCCAGTCTCTTCACGAAGACCCTCTCACTGGTCATCTTGGCAGATTCAAAACTTTCAAAAGATTGCAAGTTTTGGTGTATTGGCCTAACTTGAACCAAGATGTCAAAGAGTTTGTACAAAACTGTTACATTTGTCAGCGTTACAAGCCTGAATGTCGTCGACTCCCTGGCACCCTGCAGCAAACCATTGTACAGCGACCATGGGAAATGCTGGGAGTGGATTTGAAGGGTCCATTTCCTAGGAGCTCATCTGGGAATGTTTTCCTGATGGTTTTTGTGGACTATTATTCTAGATGGGTGGAGCTTTTCAGCCTGCGCAAAGCCACAACTGAAACCGTCTCACAGATACTCATCAGAGAAATTCTTACCCGATGGGGGGTCCTGAATTACATTTTGTCTGATCGAGGATCACAGTTTGTCTCCTCTGTGTTCCAGGAACTCTGTAAGAATTGGAACATCGGACACAAAATGACAACTGCATACCATCCGCAGACAAATCTCACGGAAAGGATTAACCGTACACTCAAAACAATGGTGGCCTCGTATGTCAGTGACAATCATAAACATTGGGACAAGTTCCTACCAGAGTTCAGGTTTGCTCTTAATTCTGCCGTCCATGAGTCCACAGGAGTAACACCAGCAGAGTTAAACCTCAATCGCTCACTCAGAGGACCCCTAGATGTGCTATTACAACCACGAGATGTTTCTCCTGATGAGTCCTGCTATGACAAATTGACAGAATTAAATAAAATGAAAGAGTACGTTGAGAAGAGACTACATACAGCTTGTAAACGTCAAAAACACAACTATGACAAACATCGGAGAGAAGTTGCGTTTGAGAAGACAGACAGAGTCTGGATGCGCACTCACCCTTATTCCAAGGCAGAGAAGTTTTTCTCTGCAAAAATTGCTCCAAAATGGCAAGGGCCTTACAGGATAGTCCAAAGGTTGGGACCTTTGAACTATGAAATCGTCATGGAGGACACTGGAGAAGACTTAAGAGTGGTACACGTTTCCAGGCTAAAACCCTGCTTTCCCTCTGCAAAGGAACTTGAGGCACAACAACAACGTCGATTGTTAGAAATTTTTAACGAGGATAGTGATGAGGAAGAGTTTCTTGGATTTACTGAGAAAAACATTTGAAGACATCTGATTTGACGCCTTTCCCCTAATGGCCGGCTTTTCTTAAGGAGGGGGGAGTGTGGCAATGTTAAAATAAAATAACTAAATTACAATGAATTGTTCATCTGTCTTGCATTTATCAGTTATCATTTATATGAGAAATCACTCTGTGATCATTATCTACAAATATCAAAAATGGCAACATTTCTTGGATCTACAGTCATTTTTATAATGAACGAATTAAGATGATGACGTCTTTAGTCCAGCCCTTTTTACCTTTATTTGGCTGACGCGCATCACCCACGGCAAGATGGCGGTGGCAGCCGGGAGGCATTGAGTATATCTCGCGGAGCTCCACTTGAAGACTCCTGCGGCGATTTATTGTTTTATCCACGGCAAAAGTGGGCTTATCGTCGGCGCTCTACTTTGATCGCTCTTCCCGGATTATGCAAAGGAAAGTATCCTCGACATTATGTGACTAGCAGACAGTCGTTGAGACGCTGCAGGGGGAAACAATGCGAGTGAGTAGTTCCAAAACCTGAACTGGAATAACGGAGTGGGAGCCTCCAGCCTTGTATATACCAGTGCCTAAGAAGTCCCGGGAAATGTGTACCAGACTATTAAAAAAGGAGTTGTGAGTACAATTCAGACTGCTGTGGATGACTGTTTGACTTGACTGCTGACTGTTTTTGATAGGGGATTTAATTTGTTTTCTTTCTTTTTTTCTTCTCTCGTAATATTTTGAATATTTGAACTATTTGCTGTGGATTGCTTACTGTTTGAACTACTGCTTGGTTTTGAACTGGACTAATTAAACTTTTAGTAAAAGAAGCATATAATGCTATTCTAGGGAATCGTGTCCTTATAATTTTATACCAATGGTTTGAACAGGATTCTAACACAACAATGCCTCTGTGTATAAGGCAAGGTTATATATATAAAAAAAGATTGATTCAGTCAGTGTGCAAGAACTTGACTGGTCTGCAGAAAGCCAAGTCCTAATCCTATCTGAACACCTCTGGTGTGATTTTAAATGCAGACCTTGAGCCAAAAACTCATCACCAAACACCTGTGACTTGTACATACATATGGACAAATGACAGAAAAAGGCACTTCCAAAACTGTGGCATCAAAGATGGAAACATAATTCATGTATTTAAAAATTGTATTTCCATCTTTGTTGCCATAGTTTTGGAAGTGTCTAAAATGATTGTACGCATATGTACAAGTCATTGGTGTTTGGCGATGAGTTTTTTTTTTTTAGTTTGAGTTTTCCCAATACTTTGGGCAATACAGTGTATGTTTGGTGCGGTAGGGGGCCCAACCTCATATCCTTTCATAGGGCCCAAAATTGCTAGCGGCGCCCCTGCTTAAAGATGTTGTGTCCCTGAATTGAATGTCCCCCCCGTTACTCTGATGAAAAATCCCTCTGAACACGGCCCTTGAATGTTTCTCTACTAACATGATTCTCAGGAAGTATAACACTTTTTGGTGGCAAATTATCTACAAGAAGCAGAGTAATTAACAATCTTTAATTCACCATTTTTTTCAGTGTTTTATAATGATTAACTGATGTGGTAAAACATAACATGTCCACTCTGTTATGCTTATTTCTAATGGAAACTAATTTTTTTTTTGTAATTTTTAAAATATGGTTAATAAGCAGGTTAAAAATCTTCCTCGGTGATCACGCACTAGCTTGTTGTTTATCACATGAGTAGCAATAGCTGAGTTTAGCATAAAATGTCCCTCCTATTACTGTCCACCCGGTTACTGTTTTGCACTGTAACAGGGTGGAGATATTGTAACATTTGATGTAAATGTTACATAAATAAGTGTTTAAAGCATGCATTGGTACTTATAATTAATTTATTATGCATTTAAAAGAAAGAGTTGCTTAACCCTCATCCGTCCCTCCCAAACCTATAACAAAAGTCTCCCTCATGGGTCAAAATGACCCGAAGGCCAAAAATTACACATTTTATTTTTGGTCCAGAAAGCTTATTTTGGTCCATTTTTCTAATTTTTTTTCTAATTTTTTATGTAGGTTTTTTTAAATTATTTTTTGGTTATTTTTATTTTATTCACATTCAATTCTGGATACTTTTATGAAAATGAACATATTTTTATACATTTTTCACCAAAAAACAAAACAAAGAAAGATACAATTTCTGCATATTTATACTTTAAACATGATCATCCATCAGGACCTAGGTCACTGAGTGTCTCTGATGCCATCTGGTGGGGAAAAATGATATAAAATTGCATTTTATGATTTCAGCCACTAGAGGGGCCAATTGAATCCTATGGAGATTCTTAAATGAGCCAAACAAGTGAAATCTTTAAAATTACATCAACTTGATCATTAAGCTTTCAGATATATCTCAAGGCTTTCAGATATATATAAAAACATAAAAAAAAAACTATATATAAAAAAAGAAAAAGAAAAAAGAAATTGATACTGAATTTTCTTCCAAACACATGCATATTCATAGTTTCGTAAATATGTAATAAATATAAAAGATACATTTAAAAATATAAATATGATAAACTCATTGGTCTTCACCCCATCACTCAAATTTAACTGTGTTAAGTCAAAAACTGTTCAAAAACTCCTCACTTCCTGCAGCCGGCTCAGCTCGAGGTTACCTCTTCCTGCGGTCTGGAGTGCCATAAGCGCCCCTCAGCCCAGCTACTGGGACCTGCGGCAGCTCCTGTCCTACGAAACGCTGCACTCCAAAGGCCAGCTAACCGAGACCAGTGGGCATTTATGGATTTGATGCAAATGCCTTCTACAAGACACCTGCTGGTCGCTCCAGAAGCAAACGTCAGATCTCTTTGCCCACGATAGTCGCCTCAGTATTGTTGACCAGGACTTCCTGTTGAACTACCCCTTCTCCACTGCAGTCAAGTTGTCAACCGGGTGCTCGGGTACGTTAGTGGGTGATCGGCATGTCCTCACAGCAGCGCACTGCATTCACGATGGCAAGAACTATGTGAAAGGAGCCCAAGGGTTGAGAGTGGGTTTCCTGAAACCACAGGAGAAAGATATGTTGGGCAGAAACAGCACAAACACCAGACCTGACAAGATGAAGTTTCAGTGGATCAGAGTGAAGCGCAAACACGTACCGAAGGGCTGGATAAAGGGCACTGCTAATGACATTGGCATGGATTATGACAGCGCATTACTGGAACTCAAGAAGGCCCACAAATGGAGGCACATGAAACTGGGCATTAGCCCCACAGCCAAGCAACTGCCTGGAAAGCGGGTGCAGTTTTCTGGGTTTGACAACGACCAGCCGGGTCAGCTGGTGTACCGCTTCTGCGAGGCCGGGGACGAATCCTATGACCTCCTGTACCAACACTGCGATGCTCAACCAGGCGCCAGCGTCTCTGGAGTCTATGCCCGCATGTAGAACCGCAGACGTCAGCGCTGGGAGCAAAAAGTAATTGGAATCAAAACCAGTGGGTGGACCTTAGCGGCACGCCTCAAGAGTTCAACGTGGCCGTGCGCATCACTCCACTTAAATTTGCCCAAATCTGCTACTGGATCAAGGGAAACTACGTAGACTGCAGAGAAGGTTGAGCAGCAGTGGACTGCTTTGCGTTCACTTCATTAGCACATAAGATACTATTATTTCACACAGGAAAGTTGAATAGTCCAACAATATACAAGAACATGTTGAAGCATCAATAACTAATAGAACTACTTGGCTTAGAAATACTTTTAACACTTGTTTAGCCATACAATCAGCCATATCTTGTACAAAAGTGTTTTGCTAAATTGTCTTAAAGGGGTCATCGGATGCAAAATGAACTTTACATGTTGTTTGAACATAAATGTGTGTTGGAAGTGTGTGTACACATCCACCCTATACTGATAAAAATCCACCCAGTTTTTTTTTTAAATCCCTATTTTAAAATCTCCTTTCTCAAATCAGGCTGTTCTGAGATTCCTGTCAGAATGACATAGTTCTGCACAGGCCGCTCAAACGATAGTTGATTGACACTAGCGTCTTACCTTAAACCCGCCTTGAGTGAGCTGAGAGCTGTCCGCCATTGTGTCGTCTCCGGTGCAGGGTAAGACAAGAATGTCTCCGATTAAGCGATTGAAGCGTTTTGTTGTTGGATGTAATAATGAACATAGCAGTCGTCATTTACTCCCAACATTTGAGCCACTGAAGACGCAGAGGATTACCATTACTTTAGTTTTTGAAGGGAATGCGCCGATCCCCGATCTGCCTAAATGCATTTAAGTTCGCGCGAATCATTCATGATCCAGCTTCATCGACAGAAGAAGTGAGTACAACGGTTTTTTTTACGAATCTTTTCAAATAGCCTTTCCTAATATGCGCTAGTTGGCAAGTTTCCCGCAGAAGAGAGGGGCGGGGTCAACAGAGCTCATTAGCATTTAAAGCAACATGGGACTAAAATGGTGTGTCAAAAACAGCTGATTTTGACAAGGTAAAAAGGGTGTTTTTTACACTACCATTGAGAAACATTAACCAAAGTATGTTATAGACTTTTCAATAAGACCCTAAAGAATCATATCAACTTGTGGAAATTGGGCATCTGATGACCCCTTTAAGCAAGGTCAGGGTTAAAAAAATGTTCTCCATTGACAGCCATTCAAACGTAGCATATTTAATTTCAGTGTCTGTTTTATTTTAAAGGCTTTTAAGAAATATTTTCCATCTGCTGCCTTTGATATCACAGTTCAGGACAGTCACTAGTGAAGAGCTTCAGACTGTGAAGGACTGGAGACAAAAAAGGCACAGATGTCACCTTGCTCTGAACATAACACTGATGCAACTGGCACCGTTTCTGTTTTCTATAGTGTGAACTGCAACCTGTTGATTAAAGGTGCTTGGTTATGTGGAAATGTCAAGCATTGCTATGTCTGAGAACTACTGTATGAGATACTGCTTTTACAGGCATTTGTTTCCCTCTAGTGGTCATAGACAGTTCTACACATCCATGCACACTGTAAATCAAAAGACATGAGTGGATCAGCTCCTGATCGGCACTTTTGACATTTATTCATTCATTGGCACAAATAATTTTGAGAATTTTAATGCCCACTGTTATGCACAACACATTAAAAGCTTTTGCAAAAAATAAAAGTACCAGTCATGAATGAGAAATGGCTGCAGGAACAGCTCAGATTAGACAATGCGTGTAATATACAATTATTTCTTTTTAAAAAGGCATGTGGAGAACATGTCTAGCTCATATTTCACCTGAACATCATAAGAAAATGGAGCTTATTTTTAAGGCTTTTGGCACTTTCACATGTAGCACCCCTCAAATTCTTATTACTCTAATATGAAAAACAAATATACTGTGATAATGTAAAGAAAATCTTAATGGTTTAATTATCTTGATCATTTCTTATTTTTATCTTCGGGTGAGATAAGACCAGATATTTCATGACAGTTTTCGTGGTAACGATGATCCACTAACAGATCTGAGAAAAATGGGCACTTGAGTGGTTTTTGTCTTTTATTCCAGATGTCATCTGTACTTTGAAACAAAGCTGTTTTGTAAAATACTGCAAATCTGACAGTCCACAGGCTCTGCCCAGAGCACATTAGCCACACCCACTCCAATTGCCCATGGCCCCTTGGGAGTTGGCACAGAGTGAACATGAAAAGAAAATAAGGATGCTAATCACTCAAGCTTTAAAAATAGATCCTGTCGGTGCTGTTTTTCTACAAAGTTTGATTGAAACAAAGTGGACACAAATATACTATGAACAGATAATAATCGTAAAACACAGTAACAGTGGAAATGATCAAACAGCACTCAATGAACTGGACTTTCCAGTCCTTCGTCATGATTGGTTGGCATTAGCTCTTCCAGTTCTTTTTCTTTTCAATCTTTAGCTGAATTTGGACGTCATGTGAGATGCGGGCTACAAAAGGATATGACAAGTGTGTCGTAAAGGTAATGCCCGTCTTCTTGTTGTGTGTAACAGTATACAAAATAAAATATTTTATTAAATAGATACAAACGTTGCATGAAAATAGACTGTATCAAAAGCAATAGAAGTTCTCAGTCTCTCCCTGACTCAATATTGTCTCAGGGATCTGGCTTTATCTCCTTGCTCGGTTTCACTATAACTTAATGCCCAGACCGCTGCTGCCGAGCGGGTACGAATACGCCTTACCCAGCACGATACGGTCCCGCAGCAGCTTGAACAGCACGTAATAGTTGCAGAAGAGGATAAGGCCCAGTGAGAGCGTGTGGTTCCAGCGCTCTGAGCGCAGCAGTGAGTAAAGCTGATACAGTATCACGCTTGACTCAATCCCGATGAGAAGGTTCAAGATCCGCAGCGGCTTATGGAACAGAAACTACACAGAAGAAAACAAAATCAGCATCAATCACATGGGCAGCGAACACATCGCAGTATGATCAGCAGAGCTTGGGGAACTTAAGATCAGTAAATAAAGACAGTGCCGATGGCTAACACAACACATGATCAAAACTCTCATCGTCACTCAACTAACATCAGTTCATCATCAAAACCAGTGGTTCCCAGCCATGTTTCTGGAACCCGCTATATAATGCATGTATTTTCGCGCTGTAATTTTCTTGCTGCTTATGTTTTAACATTGTACATTTCTAGGCAACGCCTTTCACTCACTGATTAAGTGGTTATGAGTTTCATAAATAAAGTCAAAATGACAAAAAAAAAGGTGATTTATGGAAGGTAGGTATTTGAAACACTAAATGCCATGAGTGTCTGATGGTAAGTTATGCGTCCTGGGTCGGCTCAGCATCTGACGGCTCATCTGACAGTGATCCAGATATCATATTTACATGTTTTAGCCTCACGTTACTCTAATTGGTCAAACTTTGGTTTAATTATTAAATTTTTGTCTTGCCATATCGTTTATTGTTCACTACTGTGTTGAATTAAAACTTTTTTTTTAT
Source organism: Sinocyclocheilus anshuiensis (assembly GCF_001515605.1). Taxonomy (NCBI): domain Eukaryota; kingdom Metazoa; phylum Chordata; class Actinopteri; order Cypriniformes; family Cyprinidae; genus Sinocyclocheilus; species Sinocyclocheilus anshuiensis. Next base: position 31,945 of record NW_015551094.1, on the reverse strand, counting down.
TACCTTTGATTACTTTGATTACCCAAAGTTTAATGGTGTTGTTCTCTTATTCAAATTATAAATTATGTAACTAAACAAATTAATAAATACCTTGCATTAAAAAGTCTTGAACATAAAACAACAGGATACAAATATAGTTGATGGCTAGACAATCATTGCATTACTCTAGACACTTCTTTGTGAAGACAGTAGCATAATACAGTGAAATAATATGTTCTTTAACCATATAAATACAGTTGCCATGTGCGTGGGCAAAATTTACCCGCTGGCGCTTTTAGGTATACAGCAACCTCTGGCGGTTCTAGTGTTAAGAGACTCCAAGACCTGAAATGTGTGTCACACAAAGGAGAAATGCAAAATGTGCAAGGTTGGAACATGGTTGGGAACAAGTGATCTAAACTCTAAACAGGGTTCCTCAAATCCAGCCATGCAGAGTTTAAATCCAACCCTAATCAAACACACCATATTAAGCTAATCAAGCTCTTTCAGAGTTACTAGAAAATTACAGGTATGTGAATCAGGTTTTGAGCTGAACTTTGCAGAACCGGATCTGAGGAACCCTGATCTAATGACAGCAGAGTAACAGACAAACCCTTTTCTATTTATTAATACAGATGTTTTATCACATAATGTATTGTCTGATAATCCATCTGCATGATTTGTTGAATAACGTTGTTGTTTGTTTTCTTTGAGCACAAAAAGGATTCTCTTAGCTTCGTAAAATTACGGTTGTACCAATGATGTCACATGGACCGTTTTAACGATGTCCTTACTACGTTTCTGTGCCTTGACCGTGGTAGGACCCTTGCTGTTTATGGAGTGTCAGAAAGCTCTCGGATTTCATCAAAAATATCTTTATGTGTGTTCTGAAGATGAACAAAGAACTTACGGGTTTGGAACGACATAATGACAGAATTTTCATTTTTGGGTGAACTATAGGGCTGGGACAATAAATCTATGCATCGCATATCTAGAAATTATTCTGCATTGATTCTGAGATTTTCTGAAGGCATCGCAATTCTCTCTTGAATCGATTCTGAGCTTAGTTTTTAACAGCAGATGGCACTGCATGCTTTAGAAATAGCCATATTCTGCTACTACACACGCACCATTTGAACTAGGGCTGTCACGATTCGTCCATTTTATTCGACTATTCGATTTTTAAAAATCCTCGACTTCATTTTGCTCGCTATACAAGGTACAAAATTTTGATGCACAAGTCAAGTTCAAGTCAATCAGTCCGAAACTCTCTCACACTGGTTCTGGGCCAGCGGGCTGTCCTTAATGTTGAGCCCTGCATTTTTGTCAGTATTCTACTATGGATTCAGTTCATTATAGTGACAGTGCTGAGTCAGCCTTCAAATTCACACAAAAATCTATATGCTCCGAGTAACAGTGGATATATTGAAAAAAAAATCGGACTTAATTTTCAGTAAACCCAAATGTAAGGTGAGAGGATGTTTAAAGCAGTGGTTCTGAATCAGGAGGCCTCAGCACACTTCAAAGGGGGCCACAAGATGGCTTAAAATTGTTAAATAAGACAAAAACAGCTTTAAAATGAGCTAAAACAGCTAAAAATCTAGACACAAAGAGACATCTTTTTTTATTTAATTTCATTAATGAATTTATTTAGAACTATTATTTAAGAACCAGACCTGGATATGGAATTTTAAAATTGTGATTTCTAGACCTGGAAAAGTCATGGAATTTAATAAAATCTTACGAAGTCATGAAAAATTATATAGTGGACATACAGTAAATTGGTATTTGTGAATCCAAATTATTTAAAAGAAAAACTTAAAATCAGGAATGATGGGAAAACATATTATGGGGAAAAATAAGGAATTTAATTAATTATTTCAAATGATTTTATTTGATTATTTGAATATTGCCACTATATTTATTATATTTATTATATGCATATAAATAAAGTTCGACAAAAAGCAGCTTTGTCATTACATCAGAAGTGCTAATATCATAGTCTCGATTCAGGTCTTGGACAATTAGGGGCCTTGGAGTCAAAAAGGTTGGGAACCACTGGTTTAATATCTTTTCTTTACAATAACACACAGTTCGGGCACTATGAAATCCGTTTTACTTTTCACAAATTCCGTTTAATTTTTAAAAATTTTTTTTTTTCCGTTTTTATGTTTCCAGATTCCATTTTTTTTCCCCATTTCAATTCTGTTTTAACTGTTTTAATGGTTAAATTAAATTTTATTAATCAAAAAGCCTGTCTAATTAATTGAGTTTATCTTTACCATCTTTACCAAATTCTGTTTTCCATTATTTTCTGGATTCCATTTTAATGGTTCCATTACATTTTAATAATCAAAAGCATCTCCAATTAATTGATTTTATACAAAAAAAAAAAAGTTTT
>NW_015551094.1:24302-29545 GCF_001515605.1 Sinocyclocheilus anshuiensis | reverse complement strand
AATAAATTCTGGTAAATAACATTTCTGGTAAATACTCCTTTAAAAAGTGTTTTTTGATTATAATTTTATTAGTAGTAGACTAGAACACGTGGATATGTTGTCATTCTTGCACTATAATACTGAACTTTGATTTCAGTGATTTGGACTATGAGATGGACACTTGCTTCTTGCACTCTATGTTGCACTTTACTTTTGCTTTAAAAAAAGGATTTCATAGAAATTTGGATTTAATTTGGTTTAATAAAATATAGTTTAATAAAATATTCTTAAGTAAAATTGTTGATTTTTTTGGTGGGAAATTAATCGTTTAGATTAATCGACAAACGAGTCGATAGATTAATCTAAATAAAAATAGTTGTTAGTGGCAGCCCTAATTTGAACCTAAAATAATAATTCATGAAGTTCGAAAAGGTTGAAGCGAATTACAAGGATGTTCACAGTGGGCTGTGTTTACAATAATCTCGCATCATAAAGCCGGTGTGTGCAAGTACATTTAACCACTTACATTACTCAGCCAAACGCACAAGCACTCTTCTTCATGAGCATTTGAGTGTGCGGTTAAAAACTAGCCTAGAGCGCCATCTGCTGTTAAAAACTAAGCTCAGAATCGATTCGAGAGAGAATCACGATGCATTTCGATAATCTCAGAATCGATCCACGAATCGCGATGCATCGATTTATTGTCCCAGCCCTAGTGAACTATTCCTTTAATTTGTGGGTAAACATTCATTTGCATTCATGTCATCATACCAAGTAAAAGGACTAGAAATGACAGATACTCACATAAAACCTGGCATGCGAGATGTCGGAGGGCAAGGCCACATTATACGGCCCAACAGCCTTATAAAGACAGCGACTGTGACGCACCAGGACTCCCTGAGGCCAGATGGTGCTCTCAGACCAGCTGAACACATACCAATGAGAAGAGCAACTTCATGACATCATAAACACCCATAACACTGCTGATATTCTGTTTGTAAAGTGTCCTGCAAGCGGTTTTATAAGAACTTGACTTCGAAACTGTCTAAACAACTACATAAGTTGAGAGCTGAACCTCCAATGAATCGATCAAAAGGAACATTCATTAATTTCTGATTCACCGAAGGTGTTCTGTGACGTGATGGAGGAACACTCACATATGCTGCGGTGTATTGCTGTAGGATCCGTGTTCCAGCCTCTGCCAGCGGCCCAAATGCGCAGCGGAACGATGCAGCAGGTCACAGTAACTGGGTGGCAGCAGCTGACTCATCAACATCACAAACGCATTGATCCACACCATGATCAGGTGCTCACATGACCAGCGCATGTCGTAGTACTGCGTGCTCTGGAAAACATGAAACATAAGGAGTGTAAAACCATCCCTGTCTATTACTGTACATCAATGATGATTGCTTTCAGACAAACACGGTTCCAAATACCACATAAACATGAAGAAGACTTTATAAAATTCATTTTTAAATAAAAATTAATTCTGTCACCAATGACATCTCCCATGTTGTTCCCACGGTGAACTATCCCTCTAAAAAAATGGGCTGGTAACTACATGTACATAGGAGTGGTCGCCGTGATTTTGCCAAGTAAGACATGTTCCTGGATCAACACCTAACCCTGACTGTAAGCCTAAAACAGATATTTCCTGAAAAGTTATATCTCAATTCTGATTGGTTGATTGAAATGTTGTTCCAGGATCAACAAGGATGTTGATCCAGGAACATGTTGTACTTGGTGAAATCACACTCACCACATAGGTGTTTGAACCCCTGCAAGAACAATCACTATTCTGTCTTTGATCAAGCTGCAGAGTGACTTGAATAGTCCATTCAACGACTACTGTCTGAGGATGTCTCACCCTGACAAAGCACAGCGGTAGGAAGGCCACATAATAAGCACTGAAGAGTGAATTGAAGAGCACTTCCTTGATGCGGCGGTTAAAGTCGGTCTTGAGCTCCTCGACTTCACTGCGGATGAGCTCAGGTGAAGGCGGGCAGGTGTGTGTGGGGATGTTTGCAGGGCTGGAGAACTGCTCACGCAGGTTTTCACGCAGCAGTGTTAGGAAGTCTTTGGGCTGCAGCAGAGGCCCGTCTGACCCATCCTGCTCTGAGAAGCTGCATTCGGGTGGAGTGGATTGAGCTCGACCCTCCTGATGGAAGCAGCAGAGCGGCACATAAACACCGAACCTGAATCAGAGACAAAGAGACAGAATATGAAGATTAAACAACAACAAATTAAACGAATACAGCTGCAAGTAGAAACAAGAACAAGAGCACCAGTGGCAGAACCATTAGCATCCCACGGCCTCGGACTTATGATTTTTCCAGCCATTTGTGACTAGTGGATAAGGATTTAAATTTATTTTTATCTTTTTTAATGATAGCGGTTGCACTCACAAAAATCAGTTTGCTACAGATAAAATCTTTCAGAGATAATCATAACTAAAATGATTTACATGGTATTCAATTGGTTTTCCCTGAACACTGACTGACAAGTTCAGTGGATTTGTCTATATTTTCTGAAATATACTTTTAGAAATTCAGTGTTCAAAGGCTATGAAGAGATCAAAGATCTTATGTCTGACCAGTAAGTACCACCGTAACCAAACATGCGGGGACACGGAGACAATCATACGTGTAGTTTCATAAAGAAAACACACTGCTCACTTTCTAATTGACATCTTAAACAGCAACTTCATCAGGATGATTAATAAAAAAAAAAACCGAAATGTTTCTGAAGACCAGACTGAACAAGATTGGAGTCAAACTTTATAACTTCATAAGAAAGGTAGTGAAAATAACGAAGCAAATCTATTCAAAATAGCAGAAATGGACCTGCAGAATGACATTAATATACAGAGCCCAGCAGCATGACTGCAGGCCCAAGATATTCCAAAGTTATCTGTCACTTTACAAAAAGGAAACTCAATAGTCAGCCAAAAACATAAAGCCTCCTTCAGCCTGATCTGTCCATGGCATCCAGAGCATGATAATAACAGGGACATTTATTGACTGGAATTCCCCAGCATGATAGTCTGGAGACTCACGGATATCCCAGGAAGAGCAGGTTGAGTACAGAGTAATTGTTGAAGAGGTTGACGAGGGTCCAGCATAGAACCCATCCACACAACGTCAGCAGGATCAAGCGGGTCACAATCAGAGCCACATACCAGACAAGAGATGATGGACACGCCAGAGAAGCCTGAAACATGACACACAAAATCTTTATTTGGAGGAAACAGTGAAAAACTTTCAGCTCACAGTGAATGATGATCATTATGTAAATGTCACTACGATTACCACAGAAACCCTGTTTCAAACTTCCTCCTTTGCACACATGCACACACACCCACTGAGGGAAAGCCACATACAAATACGTTACAAACCAACATTCCCTCTGAGCTACAAACACTGTCAATGCTGTTAGACTGTATATCAACACTCATGGAGCACTGCTCAACCAATCAGATTCAAGGGCCACAACTTAGGGCTGGGCGATATAGCAAAAAAATGTATCAACGATATGTTTCATATCGTTCGGTATCGATAATTATTGACATTTTTTATAACCTTTTTTTTTTTTAAACAAACAGCAATAGAAATAAATGTTTAAATTTAACCACTGTATTTTTAAATTAACCCAATTTATTGAGACAAACAACAACTATTTTTTGTTTTATCAAACACAAAATAAAAATTAAACAAACATCTAATTTCTAATGTTTTAGGGTGCGTTCACACTTGTCATGTTTGGTTCGATTAAAATGAACCCTGGTGCGATTGCTCTGTTAGTGCGGTTCGTTTGAGTAAGTGTGAACGCTGCCATCCGAACCCTGGTGCGCACCAAACAAACTCTAGTGCGGTTCGAATGATATATGAATGCAACACGGACCAAATACTTCTAAACAAACAAAAAACAGGAAGTAATGACAAGATGCGACATGCTTTGACGACGCGGTGTAACCAAAACAAAATGAGCAGAGGGCAAACGTGGAGCAACGATGAGGTAAAGTGCCTTTTATGAGCTCCTTGTGAGTTTGCAGGTGGTGAAAATAAAATTATATCTACACGCAAGAATGGGCGCACTTAGTGGCGCTGAGCGGACTGATCGGTTAATGGGTGCTTTGATATCATACACCAGCAGCGCTGCTTTAAGTCTAACGCACCTTTTGTTTGGGGTGTTCGGTGCAGACACCTTGAGGTGCCCAAACGAAGTACAAGAAGTGTAGCCTACATGATGCGCCTGTTGATAGTGTGGGATGAATGATTTAGATGGGCAATATGGCCAAAATCTTATTTAAATTTCAAGTGGGTGGTTGTTTCGGCTGGGAGTGCAATCGGTGTTCGCATGCATTTGCTGAAGCTCCCAAAAGTGTGCAATCGCTTTCTTACGCGCGCTGTTTTTTTTAGGCAATTACTTTTATTTTGTAATTAAATTACGTAATTCCGTTACATGTAACTAGTTACTCCCCAACACTGATTATTTGTTATAAACCGATTCAGACAGTGATGTCTCGTGAGTTTAGTGTTGATTCAAATGAATCGGTTCAAAGGAGTCGTTAGGTCACGAATCAGACATTAGCGCACATGTGGACGCGATGTGTGCTAATCCCGGCTGTTAGTACAGTGCAAAAATTTGTGTCAACAGAAAACGCTTCACTGCACAGGATTTTTATTCGTTAACTGAAAGTGTGGTTTATGTCAGCTGCATGTGACGTTTTTTTGAACACAACTCATGCGCCACATGAAACAAGGATTCGGTCTTACGACCTTTTACCATTTTAGTAATATGTCTGAGGAAGAGAGAGGGTTTGAAGACCCGAGAGGGGCTCTCTGCTCTTTCTCTCCTTCAGGTAACATGCGCAGCAGTCATTTACATCACTCATAAATCGCATTAACTGATCAAAAAAGGCTTTGGCGGGACAAAAATTTGTTTTGGCGGCCTGCAAAAAAATGTCAAAGCAGAAAAAACCCTGCATATGGGCCGGGGTAGTGTGGGGGCCTGCCGAGCTGGGGGGAACTTTTAATTGAAACGAGGGAACGAATAGAGCCCTGCATGGGCCCGGCCCTTGTCCAACAGCTTATGAGAATTCTCGGCCCGAGTCCGACTGGATACCGTGTCTTTTTTCTCTCTCTCTTTCCTAATACACAACTATTAAAATAGTTCAGTTTTGATTTTTAATGGCAAAGTGGTCATATTTCTTTGTGTTTCTTTATTAAGTTAATTTAGAAATATGTTTGGAACATTTTATG
>NW_015551094.1:23486-24238 GCF_001515605.1 Sinocyclocheilus anshuiensis | reverse complement strand
TACCCGCAGTTAGTGTTGAAGCAGCCATGTCAGGGAGACGCTGTGTGTTTCTAGGCGAAAGCAAAAGCACTTTATTTGTCTTTCCGAAAGTAGATGAATTTAGGAATCTGTAAGATTACTTACAACAGAATAGCAACGCATTTTATGGACGACCGTTTCGTGAACCTAGGAGAGGAGGTAATTCTGACTTTGCTATGACAATCTGGCGCTTCTGAATCAGCTACTGTTTAAAGGAACGACCAAGCGGCAGCGGCAGACAGTGAGTTGAGCATTATGTTTGACCAATTTAGCCTTCTCAAACTAACACGACTTGCCTAAAATAAACAGACATAAAACACTTCATGCATTTCACAGTATTAATTTAAACATTTAACCTAGATAAATGAGCGCTGTTAGACGCATATCCAATCGTTTGTGCGGAGAGTGGAAGCTAAAGCGTGTTTTGCATGAAATGGAGGCGCCAGCGCGATAACTTGCATTTTTCTTTTTTATTACAGCGGAAACTTAAAAATACGCCGACATTTTTGCTCATAAGAGTATACATCATTTGGAACTGCAAAGGGTCTACTTGTATTTGTGTGCACTCACAATATCAACAAAACCTTGTGCTTTTGTAAAATAAGGAAAACAAACAGGATGCGCTTTCTGTCGTCTTGGTCTTGAGCAGGAGCGCTTCACCGACATGATAAATATATCTATAGAATGCTTTAAATTACTATTTTAAAACGAAATAATTCAAATCGAAAACAAAA
>NW_015551094.1:20461-23458 GCF_001515605.1 Sinocyclocheilus anshuiensis | reverse complement strand
TTTTTTGGGCCGCTGTGCCAAAATTGTGTTTGCATTCAGTAGCATACGGCAGCATTTTTGTGCCACGTTGAAAAATAACTAAATAAATAAGATCAACGTCATAATATTTTAAAAAATAAAGTCAAAACTACGATAATAAAATCATGTTATATTGCGTGAAGTTAATGTGAAAATTCCACCTTACTCCTCCTCCTCCTCCAAAAAAAAAAAGTCTGGCATCCGTCATTCTTTTGACTTTTTTTAAAACTCTGATTGATCGATTCATGATACATTCGTTTGAATTAAATTGTTCTGATTTTTTCAACATGCATGCAAATATTCGTTTATTTCCTGCTGCAAATATTAAAGAGGAAAATATAATTGATTCATATGCAGCTTGAACTCAGGCGAATTATCTCACTACAAATTAAAGAGAGGAAAAATAAGTTTATTGTTTGTATTTTATCATAAAATTGACAGAAGGCTGAGTAACAAAAGCACAAAGCTGCGATTATTGAGTGGCTTGCGTTCTACAAATAATGAATGGACTTGAATACTTCAAGCAATCAAAAAAACAATCATTTCCAAGCATTAGCCTATACTATAAATAAAACAGCTTGTGAATAGTCATGATTCACCTAACGTTATTTACTTCAGAAAAATCAACAATAGGGCCTAAGTTAAATTAACCGAGTTGGAGCCCATAACGTTTGGGGCCCCATAACGTACAATTTTTTTGCATATGGGCCCCGAGGCTTACTCGCTACGCCACTGGTCCCAGCTTAACTCGTAAACTGTAAACGGACAGTAAGAACTTTAACCAATTAGCCTAATTCGGTTGAACCAGGAGTGGTCAACGTTCAGGGTTCGTACACATTTTTACCAATAAATTTCCATGACTTTTCCATGACTTTTGAGACAATATTCATGACCTAAATGTTCCATTATTTTACAATAAGAATAAAAATCTGTTCAAATTATCATAGCATATGTTAACTAAAATTAATGACTATTAATGCTACTCGTTTGCTTTCTTGTTTTAGTAATAAGTACAAGCTGCAACTGCGCCAGACGTTACTCCACATTTCACATATCACATCACTGAATATTATCATTTATTTAACTGTGTGGCCAGGATGGCCATTTTGGTGTAATTTTGTGTGTATTTTTGCTGCTTAAATGCAACAAGCTGCGCTTTAGAGCCCTGCATTTCAGCCCGAGCCCAATGGCCCCAACTTATTTATGGCTTCGGGGCAATTTTTATATTTTAGATATCCATCATTATGGTGATGACAAAGATTCAGACTTGTAATGGAGTAATGTTTGACCAGCAGTATCTGTACTTTCACTCAAGTAATGGAGTTGAGTACTTTGTCGCCTCTGCAAAGATTTGCAGTGCTGGTGGAAACAACACGAGGCTCGGACAGTGTTTAGTGTCCAGCAGCAGCGAGTGCTGGAAGAGTTCCATGTTAAAGCGCATGCAAATCTTGCCACAAAACGCCAGCAAGTAATTACCATGATGAATGCCCCAGGGGAAATAGAATATTCGCTGAGTTTCGGTTCATTTTTGTGAAGCGCTCCTGCTCAAGACCGAGACAGCAGAAAGCGCATCCTGTTTGTTTTCTAAAAAAGCACAACGCGCATCCTGTTTGTTTTCTAAAAAAGCACAACGTATGCTGATGTTGTGAGTGCACACAAATAAAAGTAGACCATTAACAGTCCCGAATGATGTATTACTCTTACCTTTATGAGCAAAAATGACGGTTGTTTCCACTGTTATAAGAAAACAATGCAAGTGATCGTGCTGGCGACTCCATGTCCTGCAAAACGTGCTTTAGCTTCTCTGCACAAACGATTGGATACACGCCTAATAGCACACATTTATCTAGGTTAACCATTTAAACTAACATTGTTTTTTTAAGCATTTTATATAGGCCTATAGATTTTATTTTAGTCAAGTGGTGATGATTTGAGAAGGCTAAATTGATCAAACATAGGCTATGATTAACTCACTGTCTGCCACTGGCCGCTTGGTCGTTACTTTAAAAAAACAAAAACTTGAATTTAAACAAACATTTTCCAAACGTATTTATAAATTAACGTAATAAAGAAACGAAAATATATATAACCACTTTTGCCATTAAAAACGAAACTGAACTATTTTAATGGCTACAACAGCAGCTGTGTAATTGACTTAAAAATATACTTGAACTTTACTTAAGTATACTTACTAAAATAAACTTGAAGTATACTACTTTTTGGTAAGGGTGAGTCAGTCTACACACTTAATGACTGGCGCGTCACGACTGGACACATTTTGCCGAACCACCAAAAAAAAAAAGGAAAAAAAATTTCTCACAAAAACTCCCACAGCTGCTCCCGCCCCACCAAATACAACCCTGCGGACAACACGGTGCTTTTAGCTATTGAAACGTTAAGGTTTGTTTTACTTTTCTTAGTTTGTGCTTAATATAACAAAAAACATTAGCTTTCCTGCTATGTTGGTGTTCCTAATAAATGTCACAGCAATGGGTCTTGAATATGTTTTGCATTAAGTCCGATGCGTCTCTTTCTTTTTGGAATTATTTCTTGAAAAAAACATTTCATTATGTATTTTTAAATGCCTAGGCCTATGTTTAATTCCCTTAATTATAACTTTTCTACCGTTATTTTTAAACGTTTAGTCAAACAATAATATATTATCTCATGTATGTCTAAAATCAGGGCTTAAAAATGAATTGGTTTGAAGTAAAAACGATTGGCTTTTTTCCCCGTTACATTTCCCGAGTTACAGGTTAGAACGAAATAAAACATTACTTAATGAATTCAAGGCACTCTAATTTCCTTATCCACTTGACGTATAACTATTATATATAATTATTTATATATGAATATTTTTTTATTTCATCATATTCGTGATTTATGATTTTTTAAAGAAAACTGTTTTATAGAATAGCTAGGGTATTCGTTATGTTCGTGTATTGCTTATGATGAAAATTCATTAGCCTAGCCTGTTTG
>NW_015551094.1:15674-16640 GCF_001515605.1 Sinocyclocheilus anshuiensis | reverse complement strand
TAAGGAAGCCAAAAAAAAAAAAAAAAAAAAGCTGTTGTCGTTCCATCCTGACGGATGATAGCTGTGGCAGCTCAGTGGAATCCCGGAAAATAAACCGTGGAACTTTGACCAATGAGAGAACAGTTTACTCGCGCGTGACTTGTATTAACAAATTTGGTTCGTTTAGAAACTGCCATGTGAAAGCAAACCGCTCCAAGAATAAAAAGCAACATTGTAATAATTGTAATCCCTGTTTCGGAACAAAGCAATCGATCTACAGGTGTGAAAGCACCCTTAGTTTGTGCTTAATATAACAAAAAACATTAGCTTTCCTGCTAGTTCCTAATTCCTAATAAATGTCACAGCAATGGGTCTTGAATATGTTTTGCATTAAGTCCGATGCGTCTTTTGGAATTAGGAATTATTTCTTGAAAAAAACATTTCATTATGTATTTTAACATTTCTAGCGTTATTTTTAAACGTTTAGTCAAACAATAATATATTATCTCATGTATGTCTAAAATCAGGGCTTAAAAATGAATTGGTTTGAAGTAAAAACGATTGGCTTTTTTCCCCGTTACATTTCCCGAGTTACAGGTTAGAACGAAATAAAACATTACTTAATGAATTCAAGGCACTCTAATTTCCTTATCCACTTGACGTATAACTATTATATATAATTATTTATATATGAATATTTTTTTATTTCATCATATTCGTGATTTATGATTTTTTAAAGAAAACTGTTTTATAGAATAGCTAGGGTATTCGTTATGTTCGTGTATTGCTTATGATGAAAATTCATTAGCCTAGCCTATTTGCTATGAAGTTGATTTAAAATTCTTCATAACAAATTTTAAGAAGTTAAAAGTTAAGAAAGAATGAAATTAGCCTGTAGGCTATAAATCTACAGGCTAATTTTCTTAACTTTTATTAGACTGCAGATCGGAAAAAAATAATTCTTGATAATCTTTAAAATGAGAGAAT
>NW_015551094.1:7498-15454 GCF_001515605.1 Sinocyclocheilus anshuiensis | reverse complement strand
AATGCACATTTCATTATGCATTTTCAAATGCATAGGACTATGTTTAATTCCCTTAATTATAACATTTCAGGTGTTATTTTTAAATGTTTAGTCAAACAATAATATATTATCTCATGTATGTCTAAAATCAGGGCTTAAAAATGAATTGGTTTGAAGTAAAAACGATTGGCTTTTTTCCCCGTTACATTTCCCGAGTTACAGGTTAGAACGAAATAAAACATTACTTAATGAATTCAAGGCACTCTAATTTCCTTATCCACTTGACGTATAACTATTATATATAATTATTTATATATGAATATTTTTTTATTTCATCATATTCGTGATTTATGATTTTTTAAAGAAAACTGTTTTATAGAATAGCTAGGGTATTCGTTATGTTCGTATGTTGCTTATGACGAAAATTCATTAGCCTAGCCTATTTGTTATGAAGTTGATTTAAAATTCTTCATAACAAATTTTAAGAAGAAGTTAAAAGTTAAGAAAGAATTAAATTAGCCTGTAAGCTATAGATCTATAGGCTAATTTTCTTAACTTTTATTAGACTGCAGATCGGAAAAAAATAATTCTTGATAATCTTTAAAATTAGAGAAATCTGACATAATTTAGGCTATACTTTCTTCGACTGCAGAAAAAAACTAAACCATTTAATTTGCAGTTTTAACTTATGAATTAAATGAAAAACAAGAAATAAATCACAACAAGAACAATCGTTTTTTTCTTGTAATCAAGAAAAAATATTTGGCAAAATTTCAAAATGAATGCTGAATGATATTTGACAGTGAACGCATCTCCACTGCATAGAATCGTTGGTGTCAGTCGTGAATATTAAGCATGTTATTTAACAAGTTTTTTTTTTAATGCCCCTGGACAACAGTTTATGGGTTTGTTTCTGATGTCGTCAATGTTGTTTTTGGAAGTTACATAAAAAAAATGCAGTTAGCTCAAAAAGCTGAGGGCACAGGCAGGCGCTGTTTGGATGAGCATGATGCTTGTATGTTCAGTGCATGGCGTGTGTGTTTCACTAGCTCCGTTCCCATGGACACCTTTTGTTTGATCCAATTCTGGATATTACCAGCCTAAGACGTGTGATTAATCAGCATTGAAATAACCTGTGATAAGATTTTGGCCATATTGCCCATCTAAATCATACATCCCACACTATCAACAGGCGCTTCATGTAGGCTACACTTCTTGTGCTTTGTTTGGGCACCACAAGGTGTCACTGTGGCTTCAAAGCTTACCCCTCACCTACTCTGGCTCGATTGCTATTCCTGAGGTAAAGCACGCCCTCCTCATTACCCTACAGACAAAGAAATGTATAAATAAATAAATGTGTAAATAAATATGTAAATAAATACAGAAATGTGAAAATAAATAAAAGTGGAAATAAAATGTATAAATAAAAGAAAAAATAAATAAACGTGGAAAAAAAATAAAAACACAAATAAGGAAATAAAATTATAAATTATTTTTGCTTTTTTACTTTTCTTTGTATATTTATTTATATTTGCTTTTTTACATTTCTTTGTACATTTCTTTATTTATTTCTAATTATGGCAGGATTGGCATTCCATATTTATTCAGATCATACAGTGAAAGCTGGATTCTTTTGTCCATATTAGGGATTTCCTGGTACGTAGTAAGTTATTACTTCTATATGACGTCTTGCACTTTCTGCATGAGAGTGCCCTCCGGCTTCGAGTATGAATGAAACACGTTCCGCGATGTTCATCTCACCTCATTCTGGGTACTAATAAAACATTCTAGAGACAAATCTTGTCTCTTTGAATTTAAATCTATATTCTTTCACACCGGCCCTTTAAAGGGGTCCTATTATGCTCTTTTACAAAGTCTGGATTTTGTTTTGGGGGTGTACTAGAACAGGCTCTTATACTAGGTTGTTCAAAAAACACATTATTTTTCACATATTTTACATTATTACAACACCTCTCTCCCCAGTCTGGCATGAACGGCTCGAATAGTTCCTGTATCAAATGAAGGCCCGCATTCTGAAATACGAAATGTGTTGTGATTGGTTAGCTGGGCCGGTGTGTGTTGTGATTGGCACTACTCGGCCCCTTACCATAGCCGCCTGCGAGCTTCAATGTAAATATTGCGTCAAAATCAAGTCAATTTGAGCGCGATTTAAATCCAGATGATTAACCACTTTAAGTTCGTCTGCCTTGGGAAAGCTAGTGCGTCTCTGACATAGTGTTAACACTCGTTGCCTTCTCTAGTGCAGCTCAATTAGGTCTCATCTTATTCGTCGATATTTGTGATATCACAAATCCCGGAAAATATGCGTTGTAGTCCAAACGAGTCGTTTGTTGTAGCTTTTGAAAAGTGGTTTCTGTTAAATAAAATATCTCCTTTTGAATTGGACTTCGAGCTTTGTAACTTTGTAATGTTGCTGTTTGAGCATAAAAATGATCTGCAGACTAACTAAAGTTGAAAAAGTGAAAAAGCATAATAGGACCCCTTTAAAACCTCTATAACACACTTGCCCGAAAAAAGTGCAGGGGGACGAATTTACGTGTTATAAGTGTGTGTGTGAGTGTGGGGGGGGGTATGGTAGAGTGTAAGATGCAGAATATGGTCACGCATAATAATGCATTAGTATGTGCTTTACAGTGTTACAGTACTTAAGTATTTTTTGGGAGTATCTATGGCATGAAATTTGAAAATCTAACAACTGAAGGTCTATAAAACGTCAGTCAATCAAGCATTTTTTAAACAATGGCACTTAAAGTTTTGATCTAAAATATTACTGCAACTATAGCCTTTGTGTGGTGGCTTCCTAACCACCCAGGAACAGGTGGTAAGACGTTCTTTACTCATAAGTTGGAAATAAAGTCATTGTCCATGCAACTATCAGCTTCTTGCTTTGTTCATTTAATGAACGAATGCAGCTTACAAATAAACATATGGATTCATGGTTCAATAGATCTTAGGATATGGTAAGAACCATGTATTCCCAACACCTGTTACCCTCCCCACACACACAACCATGAGGGTTTAAATGTCACATGACATACACCAATGACACACACCAACTCCTCCCAACAACTGAAGGTCTATAAAACGTCAGTCAATCAAGCATTTTTTAAACAATGGCACTTAAAGTTTTGATCTAAAATATTACTGCAACTATAGCCTTTGTGTGGTGGCTTCCTAACCACCCAGGAACAGGTGGTAAGACGTTCTTTACTCATAAGTTGGAAATAAAGTCATTGTCCATGCAACTATCAGTTTCTTGCTTTGTTCATTTAATGAACGAATGCAGCTTACAAATAAACATATGGATTCATGGTTCAATAGATCTTAGGATATGGTAAGAACCATGTATTCCCGCCACCTGTTACCCTCTCCACACACACAACCATGAGGGTTTAAATGTCATATGACATACACCAATGACACACACCAACTCCTCCCATTCCACACTGCCATCTAGTGGTTAAAAATTACATTTGGCTCCTACAATATTCGCTACTTACTACAAAACAGTCAGAAGAACACTGACTGCAGGAAAGCAGGTTTGACGAATCAGTGTTCTGGTGTTTGCAAGTTAGACTCCTAAAAAACACCTTTGCTCATGTGCAAACAAATGCGCGCACAACCGCGGATGATTAATTTTCCACTCAAGTCGAGTCTGGGGTCTGCGATATACAGCATCGTCTGCGATAATGTGGTAAGTGTTGTTGTAATGATGAGCATCGTCTGCGATAATATGGTAAGTGTTGTTGTAATGATGTGCGATCTGACATTATCAAGTAAGCTAGATCACCAAATCACACACAGAGTGCATGCACGTTGATTTATAGTCTATTAAAACTCAAAATTCCAGGCATTCTAAATTGTAGACTGCAAAAATTATTCTGTATGCTTTTTATATTTATATAATTTAATATAGTTAACTTAATCTATATCACAAAAAGAGTACCGTTTTTCTGCAGATATCAGCATGAACACATTTAATAATAATTTTATACAAGTTCAGTAAAGCAATAAGTGACTTACATTTTAGACATAATATTGCTTGTTTTTGCTCAATATGGCCAACGAAAATGGTTCCAAACAAAGATCACACAGCACTGTTTTGCGTCTCTGAGCAATGGACGGTGTTTACTTATTGAATGAATCAGCTTTTTGAACGAATCTGTGATTCACTCATTAAAACAGTCAAATGCTTTGTTTCTGAATGAATCAGTCCTTTGATCGAATCGGTTGAATCTCAATGACTCAGGGGGTGGGGGAAAAAAATCGATACAGCATAGTATCTCGATATTTTCCACGGCAATACTGTATCAATACACGGACGCCAAGTATCGATCTTTTATTATACTATTTGGTAGAATAATAAAATCAATTTCTTTACAATCCACTAGATAGTGGTGTTGATTTTTTTCTGGTGAGGTCAGCTGGGTCAACTTCAGCATGCAGTAAGTTAGTAAAATAAACTTCGGCATCGCGGAAAGTTATCAGGAAAGCCCTGTCCGCGTTTAAATCGGATGTATGGACTTACTTCGGATTTGTAAACAAAGAGGGGATGTAAGTGGGGATGCACCGAAAATATCGGCTACATATAATAATAATATATATGGCACGCCGCGTCCCACCCGGCAATGTTCAGCCCTCATGTTTCACTCTCCTCGTCACTGACTCCTCCTACTGTGCTGTAACATGGTGTAGGCTAGTTCAGCTGTACTGGGCAACACTGGTAAAATAATGCTACCTTCAGTGATGCTAAGCTCTGCTATGCTATGCTCATATGCTCTGATAATAATAGCTTTGTAGGACTATACATTATTTGGATAATTAGTCAAAAACAACAACAACAACTTATAGCTGATTATGTTACATAGAAGTGAATAAAAATAATATATTGATATTTAATATTAAGGTAACACTTTTCAATAAGGTTCCATTAGTTAATGTATTAACTATCATGAACGAACAATGAACAATACATTTATTACAGTATTTATTAATCTTTCTTAATGTTAGTTAATGAGAATACAGTTATTCACTGTTAGTTCATGTTAATTCAGAGTGCATTAACTGTTAACAAGCACAACTGTTGATTTTAATAATGCATTAGTAAATGTTGAAATTAACATGAACTAAGATTAGCAAATGCTGAAGAACGATTGTTCATTCTTAGTTCATTATCTAAAATAGTTAACCAATGAACCTTATTGTAAAGTGTTACCAATATTAATATAAATTATGTTCAGTTTTATTGTTACTTTCAGTAAAAGTGTGGTTATTTTATTTTTGCTAACGAAAATAGTTCCTAACAAAGATAACAGCACTGAGCAATGGTGTTTACTTATTGAATGAATCAGCTTTTTGAACGAATCGGTTGAATAAATGATTCAGTGATTCACTCATTAACACAGTCGAATGCTTTGTTTCTGAATGAATCAGTCGTTTGAATGAATCGGTTGAATATCAATGACTCACTCATTAACAGTCACTTGCTGTCACCTACTGGCCGTTTTAATTTCACATTTAGACAATTTTTTTCTTGTTTTAAATCATTTCAAATATCAGTATTCAACGTTTTATGTTAAAAACAAAACATTAGGCCTACTTATGCATCTGTAATTGCAGTTTAAGTGCATCCATGTCCCCTGACTCCCCTCTTGAGATACATAAACTGTGTAAATACATCTAAATGCTATTTCAGAGGCAGATTCCAGAAATGTTTTCTTATGTTGGAATGAAAGACACTAAGTACCGGATGAAGTGCTTTTTATTCTTACCCAAAAATACAAAATGGAAGAAAGAGTTAAAGCTGAACACAGTCTTGCTACTCAAGCTGTTATGAACATTTTTTATATATATTTATTTGCTTCTTTTCCATTCTGCATTTACTTGTACTTTTACTTTCAATAATTGAGTACGTTTAAGATTGAAAAAAAACTTTTCGTACTCAAGTACAATAAATATCACATACTTTAAGACTTTTACTCAAGTAATATTCTAAACGGTGACTTCAACTTCTACCAAAGTCATTTTCTGGTAAGATACCTGTACTTTTACTTGAGTATAGCTTGCAGGTACTTTATACACCACTGGTGCTTTATGAGTAGTAATAAACAGCTAATATAGTAATATGCAAGCAACTAGTTAATAACTAAAGTGTTACATTAAATAAATGTTTGTGTGTGCGCGCGCACGTGTGGGCGTATATACAGTATTGGCTAGCGGCAAAAAAAAAAAGGAAAAAAAAAAAAAAAAGTGTAGTTTACAGCAGAAACGGCGACAAATGATCATGACTCCTGGCACGAACTCTGGCAGCTGACACATAAAAATGTATAATAATAATAATACAATTGTGGGAACTTTGCATCGTCATTAAAAAAAACAAACAAAAAAAACACCACCACTCGCCACGGAGAACAGTGTAGTTTTACCGAGCAAACAGCAAAAACGGCGAGAAAGACCGTGGCAGCTGCCACGAACTCTGGCAGCTGCCGTGGCATCTGGGGATGCCACCGGAAGTGACACTGCGACCTTGCAGCTTGTCCGTCTAGAAAATGCGCTGAATATGCGCTGTGTGAATGGCTTGGTTTCGGTTTTAACCTGATCAAGATCTTCTCCGCATTGAGCTTCTATATTTCTCTAATATTTTGAATGAATAACGCAGCAGTGGCGTGTCTCGTGGCCTAGACTAACAAAACATTAAATTGCAACGTCACTTACATCACCGCATCTCGTGTGCCACTAATGACGCTCCCTGATGCACACCTAACATTCATTGTAATATTTTAGCCTTCTAATGCAAATGTTTATTTTAAATTCGACTAATATTAATTTTTTTATTCACAATCTCCTCATCACAGGCAGGCACAACACTCATTTCAGCATGTGTTCATGTGTGCGGTCTGTGTCACTCATAGCATGTGCCTATACAGTGCGCTATATCAAACATTTTTTCTATCGTTATCGAAGGTGTACCGTCGATAGGCATGGGCCGATTACCGGTTTCAAGGTATACCGCGATTTGAAAATTTCCCGGTTTCAAAACCTCTAATATTTTCCGTTATACCGTTCCTGCGGTATGCGCTGTTTTTCATGTCTCCTCAAAGACTGAAAGTGTAGGAATCCCTTCAGGTTGAGTGCAGTGTAGAGAGTAACACAACCCTCCTCCTCCTGTTGGTGCGAGCGAGCAGTCAGTCACGTGTGTGTATGACGGCCGAAGGAGCTTCCCCTGGAATTTATGCGATCGGCAACCAGCCGTTTTTTTGTCTTATTGCAGCTTGTCTCTGTTCTGGACTTGCACAAAATGCGTTGCAATGCAATAGGCCGTTTATTGTTTTATTGCAGCCGATCTCTGTTCTGGACTTGCACAAACTGCATTGCAATGCATATCATTTTTCAAATGTCATTTATGTAAAAATATGAAGTCTGTAAACGCCCATTAACAGAGGCCAGAGACGCTGAAGACAGACGCACAGAGAAAAATACTGTAGCAGGCAAATCACTCACTGTTTATGATGCACGAACTATTGGAAGAAAATCCTAAATATTGATTTGGGGGGTTATATGAATGTGTTTCTGAGGGGAACTGACTGTCTTCAGAAACGTTTATATGGTATTTTCTTTTCATCTCGTATAATTCACATTAAAGCAGTGTTTCAGCGCAGCTCTGCTTTGTTTACTGCGATAACCAAGGAAACACTGTATCTAGCGTTCCAGAAGCGCCTCCTGCTGTCAGAGTGTGAATTTGCGTCTCATTCAGAGCTTCTGCTGTTTGTTTCGTTCAGGCATGTAGTACAATTTCACAAAGCTAGTCAGAACATTCTGTTTTTGCTTCAAATTGGGTTATTATTAAATCAAATTATGTATATGAAATTATATGACTAAATGATATGAAATGATATAAATTATATGTATATGAATTATATAACTAAAATTTAAAGATTGTAATTACAGATTTAGGTT
>NW_015551094.1:7101-7411 GCF_001515605.1 Sinocyclocheilus anshuiensis | reverse complement strand
AAGCAGTGTTTCAGCGCAGCTCTGCTTTGTTTACTGCGATAACCAAGGAAACGCTGTATCAGCGCCTCCTGCTGTCAGAGAGTGAATCTGCGTCCCATTCAGAGCTTCGGCTGTTTGCTTCGTTCAGGCATGTAGTACAATTTCACAAAGCTAGTCAGAACATTCTGTTTTTGCTTCAAATTGGATTTTTAAATCAAATTATGTATATGAAATAATATAAATAAATGATATGTATATGAATTATATAAATTAAATAACTGTTTAAAATAAAGATGTCAGTCTTTATTTTTCTTCTTTTTAGGGCAGCAGT
>NW_015551094.1:5268-6502 GCF_001515605.1 Sinocyclocheilus anshuiensis | reverse complement strand
TAAACAAATACTACTGTTCCAAATATTCTGTATGTTGCTCAAAATATATTGTTGTTTTTTTTTTTGCTGTAACAATACCGTAATACCGTGATATTTTTCAGGGTTCCCACTCTTTCATGAACACCAGATTCAAGGACTTTTTAAAGCACCATTTATTTTATATCAAGCACCTATCAAATTCACACCCCAGCATATGTAGTGTTATGAAAGACCTTACATTGGGTCATTTTTTAGGATTTTTTACCCAAGAAAAGTCTCTGAGAACCTGACACCTTGTACTTCTGGAGACTCAAGGTAGGTTGCCGTTCTGGAAAATAGTGGCACTGGAGACTAAAAGGTTCCTGATGGTTTCACACTTAATTCTTCACATTAATTATTAATTCTTTTGCAGTTAACATGCATATTTTCTTCTCCACCTGTTTCTTTCTGACCCCGCTGACCCAATGAGCAGTTTGCTGACCAATGGTCATGCCTTAACTTTAAAATTTCTGTATTGCATTAGTTTTTAATATTTCTCATGGGGATTTAATCATTTTTGACTTCTCAGTCTGAGTTAAATCTCTTTTTTGGCTCATTTCATCTGTAAAAGAAAACCTGCCTAATAATTCTGCACACTTTAATAAGGAGTTTTTTATTTCCAGCCTCCATGTACAATTATATATCACTTCTAAAGTTATTAAAGTAGTTATTAAGATTGATGTGGTTTGGAATTGGTAAAATGTGCTGACTCCCTTTTGCAGCCAGCCTCTAGCGGCCAGTTGACGAATTACAGTTTAAGTCACTTCCTTGTTGGCTTCATGAGAGAGAGCGGGAAGTTGCGGCTTGGACAGAACATATAGGACAATTTTTGAAATAGCACCATAAACAGGAGTTAAAGCAAAAAAAAAAAAAATCTTTTGACTGAAAATTTTTCCTCAGCCAAACCCCATTCCACAGCCATACCTGTCACACACACAGTTTAAAAGCATTTTTTTTCTTCTTGTAATTAGGAGCGCTTGTCCTCCTAATTTAAAAAAAATGTAGGAGCACCTTCTGATCAATAATAAAAAATTCTGATAAAAAAATTTGCCTTCCTAATACGAGGTGACATTTGACTCAGTGTAATGGCATCTTTTTCATCCATGTCAAATTCAAAAAAGTATGTTTATAAGCTTTTTAAAAATTCTATTTAAAACAATATAATAAGAAGTAGAATAAGACAAATAGGTTACCAATCATATGAAATTAGTATTAA
>NW_015551094.1:2138-5212 GCF_001515605.1 Sinocyclocheilus anshuiensis | reverse complement strand
GGCTGAGCTGTTACTATATTTGGAACTATTTTCATTAAAGAAATAGAGCAAAATCAGGCAGTACTTGTTTACTGAACTGTTGCATTGAATCAATATCACATTGGCAAACTCCCTTAATAATTATTCAAATCTGTCACTTTCCTTATCGCGATCTGTGGGCGCACATAAAATGAGAGCACGCGAGTGAGTTCTCAAGACTCAAAAGCACGTGCAAATGATACGTTCCGTCATCTGTCATCGCGTTATAAGCGCGGAACCTGCGGGAATGAGTAGAATTGTTATTAATAGCTGCAATCCCGCTTCGAAATTCAAGTCCTGCTCTGTGTTCTCTGCTAATAACCCGACTGTGAATGATGCGAGCGGCGTCACATATGTTGTCACTGAGAAGCTGGAGCCGTGGCCTGGAATGATTTTTGGTGTGCCGGCAGAACAACAACAATGCGCTACATGTTTCTTTTCCCCTCATTTTTTTTTTCCCCAATTGACGGAAATCCGTCGTAGCGACGGAAAACTTTAATCCCTGCATAAACAATTTATTTCAAATTTAATTCAAGCACTTTCAAGGACCTATGTTTGTTTTCAAGTACTTTCCAGGCCTTGAATCCATATGTCTGAAATTCAAGTACTTTCAAGAAGCGTGGGAACCCTGATTTTTGCTTAAAGTTATCATACCGTCAAAATCTCATACCGGCCCATGCCTAACCGTCGATAAATATCGATACCGTTTTATCGCCCAGGCCTACCACAACTAATTTTTGTATAATCAAACACACACAAACACACAGTGTCATATTTTTGATGCTTGCCAATATAAAGGGAACACTGGTTAACAACCAATCATTTGAAAAGCTTTACTTGATCATTGAAAACAGAATCAGAAGCACCTCTGAGATGATGGTCCACACGAGTCTTCTGGCCAACATCACGGTGATGAAGACAGCCAGGTGATAGTCCATCAGATGGAAGTTCTTCACACAGAAAAATAAATAAATAAATCACATTATTATTACATACTGCTTCATATAGAAAGCAGAGTTTTCTTTTTGTCATATTCACTGCTAACCATGCATATGTGTGCAAATGTGAAATGACAGCATGTCTTCAAATTCTCTCTTCATTTACTCACCCTCATGTTTCATTAAACCGTATGACTGACTTTCCTCAGTGGAACACTAAAGGAGATGTTTAGCATGATGTTCACTCTACTCTGAATCATACAATGAAAGCAAAAGGTGATCAGCCCGTCAAGCTCCAATGAAGCATCAAGTATTATAAACATGGTCCATTTGAGCTGTGGTGCACTATATTCCAAGTCTTCTTAAATCATATGATTAATTTGTGTCTGTTTAGTCATTATTCACTGAAAATGAATTCAGAGTAATACTGTAAAATGATGCCAAACACCACTGATTCTCGTATGTTGCATGATCAACTGTGGCACAACAAATCCAACCAAACTTTTCAGTCTGTTCCACACATAAAGCATTATATGACAGAAAACTTGGAATTTAGTCATATGGATGACTGTTATGATACTTTCCAGAGCTCAACGATTACCGTCTGCTTTACAATAAAGAGTAGCATGAACATCCTGCCAAACATCTCCTTTTGTGTTCCACTAGGAAACTAGCAACAAAGCGGAGTAAATGATTAATATCAATAATATATTAATAGCAATTAGGGATGTAACGATTAACCGCGAGCCGGTTGAAAATCGATTCAAATATGTGACGATTAAAATCGGTTGAGATGCTAAACAAATCGCGATTAATTTAGAGGTAGGAGTTTATATGAATGCATGTCTGAGGGGAACTTACTATCTTTAGAAAAGTTTAGATGGTATTTTTTCTTTTCATCTTGCCTCTGTATAACGCATATTAAAGTTAATAAGTTCAGCGCTGCTTTGTTTACAGCGGAAACCAAGGAAATGCTTTAAGCGCCACCTGCTGGCAGAGAGTGAATCTGCGTCTCATTCAGCTCATCCGCTGTTTCATGCAGATATTTTTGTATCGTTTCATAAAACTGAAGTCAAACCATTCTGTTTTTGCTTCACATTTCAAAATTATACAACCTAATTTAGATTAAAAACTGCTCATGTTGCATGTATGCAGCATCTTTGTTTGGATCATGAATAAAATGCAGTGGTTGCCTCTAATTTTAAATGGAAAGAGCACAGACAAAGCCTTAGTTTGTTTATATGAAGATATTTATTTTATTTGTGACTTATTTATTTGATTTGGGGCTTGTTTTAAAATTTCAATGTAGTTTTGTTATTTACATTTACATTATATTTAAATTGTCATTTAGCAGACGCTTTTGTCCAAAGCGACTTACAAATGAGGACAATAGAAGCAATCAAAACCAACAAAAGAGCAGTAATATGCAAGTGCTATATTAGTATATTATTATAGTGTTATATTTCAATTTCACAAAGAAATGTGCAGCATTTTGTCCAAGCAATAATAAAAGGACACATTTAATTTATAATTTGTCTTAAATCTCATTTTGTTAAAAATAAAAATAAAAATTGTGAATCGAATCGTGAGTTGAGTGAATCATTACATCCCTAATAGTAATATCAATGTATTCTGTCATTTGATTGTACCACTGAAGTAGAGGCTGTTGGGTGGTTGTATGAAGACCACCACACCGTCCTATAAATGTTAATATACTGAACGAAGAGAGCCACCAGCAGGTAGAGGAAGAGCAGTGACTCAAACAGCAGGTTACTGTCCAGAGGAAGGTCGGGAATGCGGGAATGACGGACGGGTTCAGGAGTGATGAGAGCTGTGAGGGGTGGAGCCGACAGACCCACTGCACCGCTGTTCCTGCAACATGCGCACACAAACACACATTTGTTTGACTATATTAGTGAGGACATTGCATAGACGTCCATTGACTTTCTATCAGGTTAATGATATTTTCTATGTTTTGGCCTATTTATAAGCCTTTTTAACTAGTGAGGATTAGTAAAATGTCCTCACTAGTAGGTTGTAATATTTCACTATAGAACTGAGGACATTTGGCCCTCACAAGTTAAACAAATTCACACACACACACCCACACAACCACAC
>NW_015551094.1:1130-2128 GCF_001515605.1 Sinocyclocheilus anshuiensis | reverse complement strand
GAGTGATTAAGAAACGTAAGGCCAAAACACTAAATCTCTCTTCACTAAACCTCTCACTCCATCAGGAAGCAGATTTCAGTCTGACATTCAAAACAGTGATCACACCAGCTTATGTCAGCTCTTCTATAGCCTGCGAGGAGCAGGAAGAGGCAGGATGATGATAAAAAAAAAAAAAAACAGTTTACTGAAGAATATATAAAACAATGGCAGTTCACAATAAACACGCACAAAAATATTTCCAGCAGTATTAAAAACGAGGCAGATGTAAGAAACAGGGTGACAGAACGCACGTCTGACAGGTCAAATCTGGGCTTTAATAACAAATGAGTAAAAGAAAAAAAAAAAAAAAAAAACTGTGCGCAAACAAACAATACCCTTGTTATACTGTGTGAAATCTACTCCACTAGTACTGGATTCATCTTATCAGGTTACCATGAACAGGGAAACATCAGACACAGGTTTCACACTAAAACCATGCTAAGATCTTTAAGAGTCTTTAGCTACGTTTACATTAGTGCGTTTTCATTTTAAAGGGGTCATATGATGTTGCTAAAAAGAACATTATTTTGTGTATTTGGTGTAATGAAATGAGTTTATGCGGTTTAAGGTAAAAAAAAAATAAACAT
Source organism: Sinocyclocheilus anshuiensis (assembly GCF_001515605.1). NCBI lineage: Eukaryota > Metazoa > Chordata > Actinopteri > Cypriniformes > Cyprinidae > Sinocyclocheilus > Sinocyclocheilus anshuiensis. The sequence continues at coordinate 1,502 of NW_015551094.1, read as the reverse complement.
TTTCCACATACTGTACATTATTATTTCTCCTCTATGCCCCGCCTTTCTGAAACGGGTCGATTTTTACAAAGCTCATCTGTCTGAAAAGCGAGGTGTGCTGCGATTGGTCAGCTATCCAGTGCGTTGTAATTGGCCGAATACCTCAAGCGTGTGATGGAAATGTTACGCCCCTAGCCATATTGTAATGCCGTGTCCTGGCGCGACGAGACAAAACCAGTAAAACCCATTATAAACGAGGCATGTTTTAGATCCAGTGGGGACATAATTATGGATTATAATGACTTATACTGTCTTTTTACGTGTTGTGTTGCATCGCGCCGCGTAAACATAAAACCATGTCTGCATTTGTGATCGGAGAAATGACAAACAACA
>NW_015551094.1:519-876 GCF_001515605.1 Sinocyclocheilus anshuiensis | reverse complement strand
CCACTGATTTCTAGTCGTGTCCTCTTTTGGAAGGCCAAACAAAGTAGTTTCGCTTTCACAACGAAAAACACAGCGTCACACATGGCGGGCTAGAGTGAGTGGAGGGTGGTGGGCTTGAGAAAGGCACGGCCGGCGGATTCGACAAAGGAGCGGCCGGCGGGCTTGCGGCAACCACATGTGATGACCCCGGGCTGGACTCCGCTTCGTCCACGATGAAAGCCGATCCAGCGATCGACAGCGCGAAGTTGATGTATTCCCTCAGCGACCACCACGGATCAGCTCCAGGCATGACGATGCGGATATCGTCCTCTTTTGGAAGGCCAAACAAAGTAGTTTCGCTTTCACAATGAAACACAC
>NW_015551094.1:0-266 GCF_001515605.1 Sinocyclocheilus anshuiensis | reverse complement strand
ATAAAGAATATCTCTTTGGATTTGAGACTTTAGTCTTTGCAACTTTACAGATCTTCTTTATGCACCAAGAGCTTGAAACACTCCAAAGAGAAAGGAAAAATTGAAAATTGCATCATATGACCCCTTTAAAATGCATAACTTTTGCTACGGTTATGGCCGTCGTTTACACTACCCTGCCGTTTTCGACCCTCAAAAACAGAGACTTGCGAAAACGCTGCAGACCCATTTTAGTTTGAAAACTCCAGGGTTGCGTTTCAGTGTAAACG
>NW_015551093.1:535-765 GCF_001515605.1 Sinocyclocheilus anshuiensis | reverse complement strand
AGGACCACTTATCTGGGCGTGGTGTGGGATTCGACCACGATGCAGACACGTTTGTCTCCTGCTCGGATCGAGTTGATCCTCACTGCAGTCGCAAGAGTGAGAGAGGGCCTGTCACTCGCTGTCAAGCAGTTTCAAAAACTGCTGGGTGTGATGGCAGCTGCGTCCAACGTGATATCTCTTGGCCTGTTGTACACGAGACCCCTACAGTGGTGGCTCAACACCAAGGGGCT
>NW_015551093.1:0-120 GCF_001515605.1 Sinocyclocheilus anshuiensis | reverse complement strand
CCCTTATACAAGCTGGCGCATCAGATCCTTGTGTGGTCCCAGGGCAAGCTCCTCTCGCTGAGGGGATATTCATATTAGTTCATATTCCTGGGCATCTCAATATGGGAGCAGACATCCTGT
>NW_015551092.1:221-1158 GCF_001515605.1 Sinocyclocheilus anshuiensis | reverse complement strand
ATGTAATCTAGAATAGCCAATAAATTCGTGTTTCATTTATAAAGAGTCATTGTCTGGTGTCGTATAATTTTAAAGTCAAACCTGGCCAAGATCACGTTACCTCGCTAGGAGCTTACAAATTATCATAATTGTATTGACCTGTGGCCAAGGAAAATACACACAGATTAAGATACACGGACATTAACGGCTCGCTGGACGACCGTTGATAAGGTGTAAACGATTGTTAAGATACACGGACATTAACGTCTCGCTGGACGACCGTTGATAAGGTGTAAACTATTCAAATTTGAAACCAGTTCTAATTAGGTGGACTTCGAATTTTCAGATTCGAGTCCTTTCAAAACCTGAATGAATTAATAATAATTAATTCCCTAAGAAAAGTAATCAGACATTACAAATGGTGGAGAAAATAGCTGGCGAATTCGACTTAAAAATTTATGACACCAAGATATTATTGTGTATTTTTCTATTTTTATCCGGAAAAATAGATTAGATATAGAGAAACAGAGTTTGTGAGTTATTGTACCTGTTATTAGAGCATACCAGCGTGTTGAATGTTTGAATGTGCAACTCGAGTTGTTGTTAAAGAATTGAACTGCAGTAAAAACATTTAAATTTTGTCCACCGAGACAAAATAAGTCGCTCTAGAAAAGCGCACAAGAAAGAAATGAGCGTGTTCCTCGTTCACTGTCTAAAAAGGCCTCAGGTTGTGATTTGTATAAGTGCGTGTACGACTTCCAAATGCAACTCTGCTATTCATCTCCCCGGTTTGAGAAAATCAGATTAGCTAACTGATAGTCCTCTGCCATTTAATTCACTAAAAAACTAGTGAAATTGAAACGCGGTGCTCAGAGAGAGCGTCCGAACGCTATTATTACTTTTGGGAGAATTATGAAACCTTGATCAAGTGAAATCGTGGTTAAATCCACGCGTGTTT
>NW_015551092.1:0-150 GCF_001515605.1 Sinocyclocheilus anshuiensis | reverse complement strand
CGCGTTGTTGTCTGTATAAATATGTGCTGATATCCGCCGAGATATCATTGACAGTTATTGTATTTATTGCAGTAAAGCTGTACATTAATTTACCTTTTAATTTAAGTTCAAGCGCTATAAGGAAAGATAAGAATCTATAGTGCTTTTTGG
>NW_015551091.1:419833-424351 GCF_001515605.1 Sinocyclocheilus anshuiensis | reverse complement strand
ACTTTGGGCTGTCCCACTCGGGCCCCACCCGGGCCCCATAGTGCAGGGCCCACACGTGCCCCGCATTTCATGCCGGTATTGGGGCCCACAGCGGGCTGCCCGCAGTGGGCCCACACGGGCCCCAAAGGGGCATGTTTGCTGGGGAATGGGATTCCATGCTGTTTCATGCTGCATTCCAAGCTTCAAAACGAATCCAAACACACCAAGCATATCATAAAAGCAGCCAAAACAACTGGCACAGTTCCCCAAGTTATACAATAGATTTGTTTAATGAATTGACCAAACTTTAAGTGATTACTTCACTGATAATCCTCTCTATGGAGAAGCGATCGGCACAGAAGAATCGCTGAGTCAAAATTGACAGGGCTCGTTACCCAAAGCAACTATGGTCGCAAGTAACGTCGTTATAGTTCAATGTTATTTAACAACCACAGTTCGCTAACGATGCTTTTGGGAAACACACCTCAGATCTGTCCAGTTTTTGAACCATTCACACTGGTTTCGTTAAACAAAAGAAATGATTCATTTAAAAGATTGACTCAAAAGAATCATCTGTTCACGAATCATGCACTCGCATTACCACGCCAAAGGTGATCTATTCTTGAACATTTCGAATGAATAAAGACTTCAAGTTCATCTGTAAAGCACACAAAGCTATCGTTTGACTTTATAAACTTTTATTTTATTCATGATTCGTATGGATCTGTTAACTGAATGCAAAGTGTGAATTCTAGGAGAATTTTTCAATGAAATTCTTAGAAATATTAAACGTAATGATAACCATTCAACACTCAAAATATGAGAAAATAGAAAAACGAGTTACTGGATAAAATTTTTCAAAGATCAAGAACAACTTACCTCAAGATGCTTTTGCAGATTAGACCATAGGGATTCGACGTTGAATCCTTCGATGCTGATAGAAGTTTTGTCGCAGGTAACTTGGGCATAGATTGCACTGCACTGAGATGTTACGTCCTTTTTCAGATTTCTAAGTAAAATAGTATTTGTATTTCCACGAGAGAAATGCATTATGCGAATGGCTTTCTGTTGTGTCGTCCATTTTTGTGTCGTGATGATGAGCATGTATACAATCTTTTTGTGTGAAGAAATTACATTAAAATTCAAAGTAGGCTAATCACTTTGGTAATATAAAAAACTTTTCGGATGTAACTGTAATTTGATTACCACCTATTTAAAATGTAATTATAATGAAATACAGTTACTCATATTTTGTATTTTAAATACGTAACGCCTTTACATGTATTTCGTTACTCCCCAGCCCTGGTAACAGTAAAACCACATAAACACATTTCATTACACCAAATACACAAAATAATGTACTTTTTAGCAACATCATATGACCCATTTAAGCGATTACTTCACTGATAATCCTCTCTATGGAGAAGCGATCGGCACAGAAGAATCGCTGAGTCAAAATTGACAGGGCTCGTTACCCAAAGCAACTATGGTCGCAAGTAACGTCGTTATAGTTCAATGTTATTTAACAACCACAGTTCGCTAACGATGCTTTTGGGAAACACACCTCAGATCTGTCCAGTTTTTGAACCATTCACACTGGTTTCGTTAAACAAAAGAAATGATTCATTTAAAAGATTGACTCAAAAGAATCATCTGTTCACGAATCATGCACTCGCATTACCACGCCAAAGGTGATCTATTCTTGAACATTTCGAATGAATAAAGACTTCAAGTTCATCTGTAAAGCACACAAAGCTATCGTTTGACTTTATAAACTTTTATTTTATTCATGATTCGTATGGATCTGTTAACTGAATGCAAAGTGTGAATTCTAGGAGAATTTTTCAATGAAATTCTTAGAAATATTAAACGTAATGATAACCATTCAACACTCAAAATATGAGAAAATAGAAAAACGAGTTACTGGATAAAATTTTTCAAAGATCAAGAACAACTTACCTCAAGATGCTTTTGCAGATTAGACCATAGGGATTCGACGTTGAATCCTTCGATGCTGATAGAAGTTTTGTCGCAGGTAACTTGGGCATAGATTGCACTGCACTGAGATGTTACGTCCTTTTTCAGATTTCTAAGTAAAATAGTATTTGTATTTCCACGAGAGAAATGCATTATGCGAATGGCTTTCTGTTGTGTCGTCCATTTTTGTGTCGTGATGATGAGCATGTATACAATCTTTTTGTGTGAAGAAATTACATTAAAATTCAAAGTAGGCTAATCACTTTGGTAATATAAAAAACTTTTCGGATGTAACTGTAATTTGATTACCACCTATTTAAAATGTAATTATAATGAAATACAGTTACTCATATTTTGTATTTTAAATACGTAACGCCATTACATGTATTTTGTTACTCCCCAGCCCTGCCTATTGTCAATAGCTACACTGTTAAAAAAATGTAATTTTACAGGTAATGACCTGTATTTTTTACAGAATGTTCCCTTTTTTATTGTACAAAGAAATACCTGTTGTTTTACAGATATTTGCTTTAATTTAAAGTTACACTATTAAAGTAACAGATAATTGCTTATATTTTGGTATTGCATATTTTTTGTGGTAACTGTTATGTATTTTTACAGAGTAATGTGTAATTTTACATAAAATGTTAATTAATATTTTACAGATTTTTTTTTTGTAAAAATAGAAAAAAGAAATGAATGTATGACTACAGGAATCAGCAGTTATTCAAAGTGTTTTCCTTACTATTGAAAACAGTTGTGGTTAAAGTGAGTTTTTTATTTATTTATTTTTTTTTTTTAATTATATATATATATATTTTTTATTAAGGTTAAATAATTGTATTTGTACACAGTACATGTACTATAAATTATCCATTGTTTATTTTACTAATCTTTTAACCTTTGTCTTAATCTTAATGTTATATTATTGTTTACATGACTGTCACTGTGCACTGTCCAATTATTTGGACAAAATGTTATTTTGATGCATAGTTTGTTTAAACTTTCATGACAAAAAGCCCTGTTGAATTGAAATGAACTGCAGCAGCATCTGTGGGCATTGTTCATTATAAATCACTGCATTCTTGAGGAAATGCACATTTACACCTAAAAGACCAGCCATCCTAAAGGCCAGGGTATTAGATAAATAGTGAAGAAAACCCAAAAGCTTATAGCACCTGGTATTCCCAGGCGGGCTCCCAAACGAGTACTAACCAGGCCTGACCCTGGTTAGCTTCCGAGATCAAACGAGATCGGGCACGCTCAGGGTGGTATGGCCATAAGCAAGTGCTGCCGCAAAGAAGGGGCATTATAATTTTTATATATAATAACATTACACAAAAAAACGCTGGGTTGTTTTTTCAACCCAAATGCTGGGTTGAGACCGCTGGGTAAGGACGTTGGGTTGTTTTAACCCAGTTTTGGGTTGAAAATTGGTCTTGATCAATAACCCAGCGGTGCTGGGTTGGGAACACGGACGTGAAAGAGAGCACGCACGTCACGTTAACATCGGACGTATCTCGACGACACCAGTGCGAGAAGCCGCCATTTTCTTAGCGTCTTCAGATGGAAGCGAGTGCGAGTGAAAGACGGTTTATGGTAAGTAAAGATTGAAAATGTAAAGTCATCATTCATTGTTTGAGTCCGGTAGTATCTTGAGATTTCATGGAAGGCAGAAATATTCTGAAAAGAGCTTATATTGAAAAATACGCGGATGCAGATTTGATATTTGTTAATGTGATAATTGTTAAAAGTAATGTTTTGCATGTTATATTTCAGACATGTTGAGATTTGTCGCGCCGGGAGTTAAGGACACATAACCCTGCTTGTGTGAGGAGGCGATTTTCTCCGCTTATTCAGAAGAGAGGGAAAGACGGTTTAAGGCAAGACAAGTTCATAATTCCATCATGTTATCTTTTTTTTTTACTAAGAGTAAAATAATGTTTGTTTTTGTAGATGTTGACAGCCAGAGGCATAGGAGAGCATCATTCTTTTGAGATTGATGTGAGTTATTTTTAGAAAATTAATGTTTCTGTTGTCTCCTGCCTGTTTACCTCACATTTTGATGCAACAACAGTATGATTACTTGTTCATATTTTATGTAAACCATTTATGTTTGTGTTTTTCATTGCAGAACTCAAACCAACTTTGGAGTTGTCTGATTTGGAGAGTCATCATTCTTGGTCTTCTTTTCTTAAAGGAATAGTTCACACAAAAAAAAAAAAAGAAATAAGCATTTACTTGCCCTCGTGTCATTCAAAACCTATAACACTTTTGTCTATCTTTAGAGCACACATATTTTTAATTTTCTCTCATAATTTTTTGTTAATCCATTGAAAGTAAGTGTACAAAGACTTCACGTGCACACTTACCATAACATGGATTTTAAACAATACCATTCTAAGGGGAGGGGTTCCCGTGGCACTCTGAAACAGCAGCCCATAGATGGAAATGGTGCATTCCAAAAACGCTATGTTTGAGTCATTAAGTCATCAACTCGATCTAAGGCTTATAATGCTGGAGTGGCTAGCAGTAAATCTGTAGCTGAGGGAGCAAACATCC
>NW_015551091.1:412711-419823 GCF_001515605.1 Sinocyclocheilus anshuiensis | reverse complement strand
TTGCCTACCTCCCTTTGACCCGCGATTCTTCCTACCCCTACCCGCAGGCGGAGGAGGAGCGCGAGTCGCGACACTAGCCTTCTGTGCTCGTCTCTGATCCTCAAACCGAGACGAGCCAGGACCCCTAGGTTGTTCGGGCTCACACCTGGACCTTCATGGAATGAAGGATTTGAAGGCTGCTGAGCGTGCCTTCGCCTCCCTGAACTTCCAGTAGATGTTCAGGTATCACTCTGGTCCGGACGAGAGCATTGGGAACGCATCATCTGGATCACCTCCCTCAGGTCTTGCCTACCTCCCTTTGACCCGCGATTCCTCCTAGCCCTACCCGCAGGTGGGTGAGGAGCGCGAGCCGCGACACTAGCCTTCTGTGCCCGTCTCTGATCCTCAGACCGAGATGGGCCAGGACCCCTGTGTTGTTTGGGCTCAGACCTGGACCTTCGTGGAGCACCGCCATCGTGTGCAACGAAGCGACAGCCTGACCTGCTGCTGCGTATGCCCTGCCATTCAAGCGAGATGTAATCTGAAGGTGCTTGGATGGCAAGGAGGGAGTTTTGAGAGAAGATATCTCACATAGAGAGCTAGCTGACTAGCGTCTCTTCTACCGGGGGCATCCTCTCATAGCCGTTTTCGCGCATCGCCTCGATGTTGGCATAACTGGTATGCTGGAACCGATGGATGCGTGAGGAAAACGGCCTCTTCCATTCCTTCTCGATCACAGTATGGAGATCAGGAAGGAAAGGAAGGCTCACCTGAGCTGGAGGGCTATGGCCAGAAAGATAACGTTCATCGAGACGACTTCGCTACGTCACTTCCACGGCAAGTCAAGCCTCACCCAGCGCTGGGTTGCCAAAATAACCCAAATTGGGTTGTTTTTAACCCAGCCATTTTTAGAGTGTAATTATGATTCTACCTGTTTTTCTATGTGCCATTGAAAGTGTTACTGTGCTGTTAGGCCTACAGGGCTCTGTGCACAAGCATTAGTGATTAACTTCTGCTGTCGTTAGAAGTCGGGATATCAGTTTCTGGTTTACTTTCGCATCACCCAAAATGTCAGTATTTACTAGATGTCTCCAAGATCTACCTAAAGTAAGCATCAACGATGCGTTGATGCCTGGTCCCCTGCTCCAACAAGCAAGTGGAACAAGGGATTCAAACTCTACATAACGAGTTATCTGCACAACTAGTTTAATCAAATGTGTTGTGCCGGCAGCTAGCAGCTAAGCTAGTTAGCGACTTATTCATTTTTAGTGTAACGTTAATATAGAAGTACCGTATATTTTTATTAATATTAAATGCATACTGTTCGTTTTTTTTTTGTTTTTTTTTTGTGATACTTGTATTATCAATTGTATTAACTTTCTCCCCCTCTCAGTTTCTAATAAAGATCAAGCACAGGTGAAGTCATTGTCAGGGCATCATGCTACAAGTCCATGAGGAGAGCTGAGAAACCAACAAGCCAACAGTTATAAGCTTGTTACTTTAATAACCCGACCTTTCTAATGTTTCCGGGGATTTTGCTAAGGTAATTCATGTTTAATATAACTCTTAAATTAATATGTAATGAAAAGAGTGGCTAAAATTGATTGGTGAGTTTACCATTCTGGTCCCTATTCGGGTTACTGCATGCGTTTTTGTTCATGTTACAAGCTTGTTAGGGCCCGATCACTGCAGTGTGAGGACCCTCTTGGAATTGTTCCGTTTATTAAGGCCCGAGCACTGCGGTGTGAGAACCTTCTTGGGATTCATCAGTTTATTATTATTATTATTATTAGGGCCTGAGCACTGCGGTGGCAAAATGGCTTGATAGCACCACCTATACACTTTTAACGACGTGCCCCTCAAGCTATGTTTCACGTACGTGTACGAAATTCTGCCCCAAACTTCACATGTTTGGTAAGAGTCCTGACCTGAAGACATCTACATGCCAACATTCAGTTATACTTTATAGCGCCACTTGTTGGCAACAGGAAATATCATGAACATGCAATGTCCAATCTGTCCTAAATGTATTGTTTGAAAAGAGTCCTGGTCTGAAGACATCTAAAGGCCAATATTCAGTTATATTCATAGCGCCACCTGTTGACAACAGGATATGACGTGATTTACACTGACTTAAACATACCATGTTCAATCTGCACCAAACTTCACATGTTTGATAAAAGTCCTGGCCTGAAGACATCTACATGCAAATATTCAGTTGTAGTCATAGCGGCACCAGCTGGCGGCAGGAAGTTTGGGACATATAAATGACTTTGGCATATTCCTCCAATATTTACCACTTTAAATGCATATTGCCCGCCATTCACTGTTTTACTGAGGCCACGGTGTGGAGGTAGCTCTGGGTGTGAGGGCCCTTTCAATGCTTGCAGCTTTAATTATTAGGGCCCAAGCACCGCAGTGCGAGGACCCTCTTGGAATTGTTCCATTTATTATTATTATTATTATGGCCTGAGCACCGTGGTGCGAGGACCCTCTTGGAATTGGTCCGTTTATTCTTATTCTTCTCCAAAATGAATCAATTAGTCAGTCTAATCTAAAGACCTTTGCGATGTTAAATTTGCAGAGATCTTCCGTTTTCGTTAAAGGGCGTGTCCGTGGCAGCCTGACAAAGTTTGATGTTTCATTATTATTATTATTATGGCCTGAGCACCGTGGTGCGAGGACCCTCTTGGAATTGGTCCGTTTATTCTTATTCTTCTCCAAAATGAATCGATTAGTCAGTCTAATCTAAAGACCTTTGCGATGTTAAATTTGCAGAGATCTTCAGTTTTCGTTAAAGGGCGTGTCCGTGGCGGCCTGACAAAGTTTGATGTTTCGCCATCGAAAAGGAAGTTGTTGTAACTCAGCCATACAATGTCCGATCTGCCCCAAACTTCACACATTTGATAAGAGTCCTGGCCTGAATACATCTAAAGGCCAATATTCAGTTATAATCATAGCGCCAACTGTTGGCAACAGGAAATGTCATTTTTACACTAAAACATGCAATGTCCAATCTGCCCCAAATATCTTGTTTGAGAAGAGTCCTGGCCTGAAGACATCTAAAGGCCAGTATTCAGTTATAATCATAGCGCCACCTGTTGACTACAGCAGTGTTTCCCAAACACTGTGCTGTGACAGGTTGTCAGGTGTGCCATGGAAAATTATCAAAACTTTCTATCTCTATTATCCCTTTGGGGTCTGAGGGGGTTTTGGGGCCCTGGAGAAGTTTTGACATGCCCTGACATGTGTGCTTTTTCAGTATCTTAAAACATATTAATGGATAAAATCTGATTATACTGTATTTAGCACAAGCTGTGCTACAATAATATGTAAGCAACATGAATGTACATGTTTGTGTTTTTTGATAAAACAACGTTTATGCGTGGCTAGTGAGAATCACCAAAATAAGGCCATAAAACACATACAGAACATTTGTTCACAAGACTGTTGAGAACTGGATGTGATAGACTAGAGTTTTTGCTATAAAAATGATGTGAAAAGCATCCTGCCCACTCATTCACAAAAAAAAACAATATATTGATTTAACTTTTGTAAGACATGTTTTGTGTTAGAAAGGTTGTATGCGAAGGAGTGACAATGACCATGAATATTTAGTGATTCACACCTGAGAGACAAAGGGCCCTCCCCTAATGGCCCATCAATGTGACTGTGACTGTGAGGCAGGTAAGAAAGAATCTGAGGAGAGTAAAATAATGGGGTTTTTGATTATTTGTATTTTATTTACAACACAGTATAATCAAAATATACACAGTGAAGGTCAAAGACACATTACTGAGCACACTGATCTAAACACAGACTTGAACAGCCACGCACCTTTGTTACATTCCTGAAACAGATCCTGATCAACTGTTGAAACAAGTAAACCATACCTGGTATTTGTTAAGTGTTTGCTGCTTCTTTCCATGTATTCAAGAAAAGAAAAAAAAAAGCCTCATCATCCGTAGTCATGGAGCTTATTTGACCATATTTGTGTAGAATATCAGCACAATGTAGTTGAACAGCTTCTGATGTTGGCAATCTCAGAGAAAAAAACAGTTTGAAGTGAGTCTTCAAGGTATCTGGTCACACACACACACCCACACACACACACACATCTTTTCTTGATATCTGTAACTTAATTCTTACATGTTAAAATTACATTTTCACTAGTAAAAATTGTTATTTAAGATATCATAAATTCCTTTTTGGATATGTGCATAGTAGGGGTTGCACCGACTAATCGACTAGTCGACTTTAATGCTCTGCCATGACGCTTCTGGTCACACACACACACCCACACACACACACACATCTTTTAGCATGTTGATATCAGGAGCAACTATATTATTACATTAGCAATCACTAATATTGCCCACTCATAACTCCTAAATGAAAAAAACACATTATTTTGCAGTCATAAACATAAGCATGTTTTGTATGTATTATACCAGGGGTTTTCAACCTTTTAGGACAACCTTTTAATTCTTGATATCAAGAATTAATCTGATATCATGAATTCCTTTTTGGATATGTGCATAATTTAATGACGAGTGCAACCCTTTATGAATGTTTATGGCGGATAGACGACAAGGTACAGAGCCCAAAAGAGAATGGGCACATTCGATTGCCCTCTCATGAAAATAAAACGCTCCTGTAGGCTATTTTTAATCATTATTTTGTTTTCATTTTGGCAGAGGCTACTTACACTAACTCCGCCTACCAACGTGTGGTAGTGTTGCACAACACTGCAAAAAGACTCTTAATAACTGTCAGCTTCAGTGGTGCAGATGGTAGAGCACAAAGCAGTCGTTTTTTGACGCGACGGACCCGAGTTCGATTCCGCCTCCTGCCGAACTCGTTCTTCTCCCTTTTCACATCCCGTATCACATCGGAAAGGCATATATTTTCAATAAAAATGAAGGAAATTATCGAAAAGTGGAAAATAACGTGTGGATATTGGTTAAGGTTAGGGCTAGTTGTTTAATAATTTTTAAATAAAAATTATAATTTACACTCAATACATTATTATTGTAGCCTATACTGTTTTATAATGTAGCCTACTACAATAATGAGGTGCAGATATTGGCCACTATTTGCACTAAGTAGTACGAACAGCATCACACTACTATTACTGCAAGAAAATACTCCTATTATTAAATAGTGTAAATAGAATCTATTGCTAAGAAAATATGCTATTTTCACTTAGTGTAGAATTCATTGTATTCAAATAGCCCCTGCCCCTGCTGATAGTTTAGAATCAAAATTCTAAACTATCAGCCATTTCACCTGGAAGATGAAGGCTGTGATATTAATTTTATCCACTAGATGGAGCCACAGGATAAGGAATCTTCTAAGTCTTTTTCAGTTTTATTGAAAATAAATGCAATAAATGTGTATAACCGTAGTGTAGCGACAGTAGTTTCATATTATTAGTGTGCATAGAAATATGTGAAATGCTTGTAGATCATTTACCCCAATAAAACACACTTGTCAAGTTTCCAGACATGATTAAATATATAGTGCTGTACTACAGGGATGGTTCTAGACCCTTTTAGGTGGGCTTCAGCCACCCTATTTGTCGTCTCAGCCCCCTAAAACTATAATCAGCTATCTGAACGATCAGACCAGTGCTGCTTCCTCATGAAAGTTTATCATTCTCGCTTTTAAGGGCAAGATGGCACGAGTGAGATCTCAATGTGGTATTAACGCGCTGTGATATCGTTACTGTGTACACACAATATTAAAATTGCCTACAAACAATATTATGTCACAATAACTGTCGAGTATCCAAGTAAACACAGTCGGTTACATCTTAACAGTTAAGAAAATATTAATGTGTCAGTATAACGGATCCATGCATTTCTTATATTACACTAATATTGTTAATAAAACAACAAAGGAAAAACAGACAAGCACTCTGCTCTTAACTAAGTAACTTATGTAACTTTAATAGGTAATTGTGTATGTTTATTTCATACAGTAATACAGTTTTCATAAGCACTGTAAAATACTGTTTATTTAGGAATTTTTTATCTTTGTATCTAATTGTCTCTTTGAGGGCTAAGCCCCCCTGAGGATGAAATCCTAGAACCGCCCCTACATTTAAAATGAAGACACCATTTTATTTATCTCTTTTGAGATAACATATAGTCTCTATTCCGTTTTATTTTGTTGTTTTGCCAAAACAACACTCAATGTTGAAAGGGATAGTAGAGACAAGCACATTTCCAAAACAGAAAAAATATTTATGAATTATTTAATGATACAATTGTTGTGAGGTCTTAAGTAAACACATTTATAGTTACAAACTTAAAACAACAACAACAACATTATAGCCTAATAAAATAGCATAATAATAATCATATAAAATAGCCTAATAATAATAATAACAAAAGCAAGATTACGCAATTCTTATTAAATCGTTGTCCATTCTCCGAACTAACTACAATTGAGAGACTGTTATTCATGTCTTAACTTTCAGAAGAGTGTATCAGTGCAGTGCCATATTTAACGTAACATTGAAATGGCTGAGACAGACATGAGAAAGAGGTTCAATAGACTTTATCATTCATCTTGTCCACCGATACTTCAAGAACTGGACAACATGTTATATAAAAATAATGCCTATTAGGACACGACTCATTCATGTGAATTGAATGGCAGCCTATGGTGACATTTAACTAGTGAAAATACAATTACAGATATCAAGAATGATAGTTTTTACTAGTTGAAATTTAATTCCTGATATCAATAATTAGCATTTTAACTAGTGAAAATTGAATTGTTGATATCAAGAATTAACATATTTACTAGTGAAAACTGAATTGTTGATATCAAAAATTCTAATTGTTACTAGTAGAAATCCAATTCCTGATATCAAGAATTAACATTTTAAAGGGGTCATATGATGCGATTTCAAGTTTTCCTTTCTCTTTGGAGTGTTACAAGCTGATTGTGCATAGATAAGATCCCTGAAGTTGCAAAGACTAAAGTCTCAAAACCAAAGAGATATTCTTTATCAAAGTTAAGACTCTGCCACGCCCCCCTAAAACGGCTCGTTCTAACACGCCCCCACATATCTACCTCACTATGTGGAAATATTAGCATAATGCCGCCCAAATGTGCATGCA
>NW_015551091.1:396268-412646 GCF_001515605.1 Sinocyclocheilus anshuiensis | reverse complement strand
AACATAATTATAAAACCTAAACAATTAAAATGTGAACAATAGAGTTAACACTTAAATGAACGAGGTTTAGTGCAGATTTTCTAACATTCATAATTAATGAACAAATTAATATTCATAAATTAGTGTCCAAAATAGTATGTGTAACTCCATGTATGTTATGTCCAATACATATATAGTTTACCGAGCAACTGGTTGTTTTAATTATAGTATGGAATAGTTGGTTAATAATAAAGATATATGTCAAATTACTGATATCAAAAATGAAAATTTTTACTAGTAGCAATTCAATTGTTGATATCAAGAATAGACGTCTGTACTAGTAACAATGTGATTACTGATATAAAAAAAGGTTTTCACTAGTAAGAATTGTATTTCTGATATGTGAAATTGTATTTTTGTACAAATTGACATTTAACTAGTGAAAATGCAATTACAGATATCAAGAATTAGCATTTTAACTAGTGAAAACTGAACTGTTGATATCAAGAATTAACATTGTTACTAGTGGAAATGTAATTGCTGATATCAAAAATAGCCAATAGTATAAATCCAATTCCTGATATCAAGAATTAACATTTTAACTAGTAAAAATTGAATTGTTGATATCAAGAATTCATATCCAGCAAATGAATAAAAGTCAATACGGCTTGCCTATTGCCATTCCCAGGATATAAATGATTGATATCAAGAATAATATTTTTTACTAGTAGAAATTTAATTGCTGATATCAAGAATTCAATTCCTGCGAGTGATGATGTCATTGTTGATATCAAGAATTAACATTGTTACTAGTGGAAATGTAATTGCTGATATCAAAAATAGCAATTGTTACTAGTAGAAATCTAATTCCTGATATCAAGAATTAATATTTTAACTAGTGAAAATTTAATTGTTGATATCAAGAATTCATATTCTGAGAATGAATAAAAGTCAAAACGGCTTGCCATAGGCCGCCTCCAGTTTCCCCTTTGTTTTGCTGCCTCCAGCTAGCGCTGTGACGTCGGCTGACCCTAGTTACCTGTGGTTGGCCTGGCCGTGCGTCACTCAGAAAACAACAGGCCAGTCAGAAGAAAGGCTCATGAATATTAATTAGACAGAACAAAATCGACCTGTTCTCATCAGAGCTCCTGAGAGAGGAGCTGTAAAAATATATTGAGATGGTTTTTGGTACTTATACCGCAAATATATATTCTTAAGGACATCAAAACCTAAAACAAAACTCCAGAAAAGTGTACAATATGGGACCTTTAAGGTTTTGTTTTTTACTTACAATATCTAGCTAGCAGATTGATCTTCTGGAATGGATTAATTTGACCAATGCATTATAATATTATGAATCTTAGACAATCTGTTTATTGTTTCATTTAGGTAGCAGTGAAATATGTCACAAAGACAGAGAATGTAGAATACATCAGTATCGTAAGTAGGCTGTGCTCTCTATTTTTCTCCTCTGTCTATTCACTTTAAAACATTCATATTACTATAGCTGATTTTTCAATAGACAAGCTGCCATTTTCATCATTTTGTGAAATACCAGTCTAAGTCGTAATTTGGGAAACCACATCCATCTAACCGTAAAAAATTTTTTATTTCTTCAAGCCGGGTCATTCCAAGCCCCTCCCACTAGAGGTTGCACTGCTCGTCCTCGCCAACAGAGGCCCCTGCATTCCAGAAATAATCCAGCTGCAGGACTGGCAGGACCAGCATGACCATTATATTATGGTGATGGAGCGTCCCTCCCCCTGCGAGGACCTGTTTGCTTTTGCAGAACGCCATGGAGGCAGCATTGATGAAGCCTTAGCTCGTGTCATCATGCGGCAGGCAACACAGGCTGCCTACATGTGCTGCCGCCGTGGCGTTCTACACAGCGATATTAAACTTGAAAATCTGCTCATTAATAAGGAGACCCATGAAGTCAAGCTAATTGACTTTGGGTGTGGCGACCTCCTTAAGAAATCGGCCTACAAGATATTCACTGGTGTGTATTATCCCTCAGGCCATAACATTGGAACCATTGTTGTGAATCATATAGGACCAAATGCTAATGGATGCCTGGAAAGAATGCTGTGGTATTGCAAACTTACAGATGTATCTCTTTCCTTCAGACACTGATCAGTACTGCCCCCCGGAGTATAAGGAGAAGGGCGAGTACAATGGGAAGCCAGCAACAGTCTGGTCTCTTGGTGTTCTCTTGTTCGCATTGGTGTGTGGGGATTATCCCAACACTGATGACTTAAACAAGATCAATGCGAACAATTTCTCCAAAGCTGGCTTGTCAGAAGGTGAGCTTTTCATGACAATTAAGAAAGCAATTTGTATAAAGATGCTCAGGACACCGGCCCTCCAGGACCGAGTTTGGGCAGCCCTGCTTTAGAATAACATGATCAGAGATAGGAAGTGTGAAGTTCAAAGTAATAATCAGACATTTCTTACATCATTCGACATAGAATGCTGCCAGTTGATTAGTTCTTGTCTCCAGCAAGAGCCAGAGTAGCGGCTTCGATTAAGTGAGATTATTTTTCATGACTGGTTTGAGGTACTACGCCTTACTTGTTTTGTGAAGAGTTTGAAGGTGTATTTTTGGGTTTCTTATAACCATAAGGCTATATAGACATTAGCTCAGGAAAATTTTTTCTGAATTACTTCTGAAAATCTGATTACTTTTGATTTTGTTTTAGGTCACAGTTGTGGAGAATCCGAAAACAATGTAAAGAAAAGGACAGAAACCCTTGGAGTGGCTCTGCAGTCATGTCCCCAAAGGTTCTTGTCAAATCATCAAGCAAGGCGACTTCACCCTAGAGCTCCCTGTCCTAGCCCCCAACATGTTCCTGTCAATGTTGTGTCAGAGGTTGAGCCTCGTCAGAGCTAGTACCTGTCTCCAACTTCCACGTCCCAAGATGTTCCAATCTGTTTGGCCCTAGTCATAGCTGTTCCCAAGGCAGTCCTGGTACTAGGGAATACAGTTTCCCCAAAGATTCCTGCCACAGAGCCAGTGCCAGAGATCACACCAGTTCCAAAGTCTCCTGTCTTTGGCGACCCTGTACCACAGCTCCCTATCTTGGGCTTCCTGAAACCCAGGGGTTTGTGCCATTCTGTGTGTCAGATTTGTAGTCTTTAGTGACATCATTAAAATGTATGTGAAAGTAAATGTCTTAGCTCCCTTCTATGGCTACCATAGAGGGAAATGTTATGGCCCCAGTCAACGCCAGAACCTAAAGCCGGCTCCTTGTTTTGGTGTGCCTATGTCTTTGTCCCTAAGGTTTCCTGGAGCCAATCGATATTTCCTGTTACAGCCATCTCAGATGTTCATGGAATGGCAAGGGTTGCCACTGTCATGGACAGCTTGGTCCCCAAGGTCCTGAACATGCTACTCTGATCTCAGAGCTGTCCTTTCACACCTGCCCTTGTTTATGTAATCACCCTAGTCAAATCAGTGTCCATTATTGGCTTAGTTCTAGAGCTCAGTTTTAGACTGCCCAATTTTCCGAGCTCCCCATCCAGCAATGTTCCTGTCACTAGGTTCCTTTTATGGACCTTGCCAAAGCCATGCCCATGGTCTCCTCGGTCCCAGAGCTCCCTATTTCTAGTTGCCTCAGGCCGCTCTAGTCCAAGTGTTTCCTTCCACTCAAATGTTAGTGTCAGGACTGCCTCAGATGTTCCTGTCTCTGCCTCTTGAGGTATTTAACTAGAATGGCATGAGGCCATCCCAGTTCCAGATATCCCTGTCTGAGGCCACCACAGTCACAGAGCTCCCTCCACACTGCCATAGGTCACTGTCACTGCCTATAGGTTCCTGTCATGGACCCATCCAGAGCCCAAAGCCTTCCCTGTCCTGTCCTGTCACTGCCATCTTTATAGCCAACGCTCAAAGATACCCTGTCTTCAGATGCCCTGGTCCTGCCTCGATCTTCATTCAAAATAAACAATAAAGAACATAATATGCATCAATTAAACTGGCCTTGTTCATATTGACAATAATATTATAATCTGCTGAAGGTAAGTATTGGTTTATAGAGGTAAGTACTAGTTTACAATGTGTTTTTTTTTTTTTTTGATGACTGTATACTGACATCACAGTGTAACATTATTCCAAAGCCGCTCCCACTCTGGATATGCATTTTTGGTAAAACAAGACACATTAACAGTTTCAACATTATTTGTTCTTCCGACATTCCTCTTTGGAGGTTTTGAATAATTGAGAATTGGTCAAATCAAATTTAGTAATCTCCGAGTAATGAGACTGCCACTTTTAATGATGCTGAATGAATGAATGAATGAATGAAGCATTTATATATAAATTCATATATAAATGTTGCCAAAAATATATATTTTTAACCTCTAATTTTACATAGGCAAATTATAGGCAAAAGGTGATTGCCATTTTTAGTAATGGACTATGCAGTAAATATTGATCAATGGCATTTAATATTTAGGCTTTTATTATCATGTGTATCTTCTTGTTTGTAGTCTTTAGTAACATCTAGTGGACAAAGGACAGAATTACAAATCTGTAAACATTTTAGGTTTTTGACAAATAACATAGAATTGTTTTCCTCCAGCATCTAGGTTTTATGTTAAAATGTATGTTAAAATATATTTATTAGAAATGCATTCTTTATATTCATGTTTGTGTCAAAAACATAAACAGACCAGTTTCATAAAAATGTATATATTAAAAACATGTTCGTTATAGAACAAATCATTGTCTGCAATGTTTTTTTTAATGTATTTTTAAGTGAATGGATAGATCAGGATATATTAGGTGCTGGAACTTTCCTTATTTTTTGCCATTTTTAACATTTACCTTTTTTCTGTTTACCTAGCTATATTGTTTGACAAATCATTTATAATGTGTGTGTGTGTGTGTGTGTGTGTGTGTGTTAGTACACTTGAACACTTATCAGTTAAACCATTTCAACAGGCATTCCTTCTAAAAGCGGTTTTATTGGTTGTCATTGAACTGTCTGACACTTAAAGGGTCCTCAGACAACATTTAACATATCAGCAGTAAAAATAATCTGAGAAATAAAATGTGTTTCATAATCCATAATATAGATTATTGCCACAATCGAAACAGATGCAATGCAGTCTGAGTACTATACATACAGTATATGTTAACCATAGTTACCATCCACAAATAAGTTCAAGCTAGAGTTCAGTACATACAAGTTAAGTGCTGAGGTATAAGATTCATCCATTTTGAAGAAACACTCAGTTAAAGTAGTCAATTAAAAGACCTTGACATGATACTTATATAAACAGGGAACAGATACATTAAAGTTCACAGTCTTGTTAAAACTCAATAATTTTTCACTTGAAAAGTTAGGGATAAAACTAAAAGATTAATCAGTCCGTCAAAAGCACCAATAATAAAAGAGTTATTCCCCTTATATGCTGTAAAAATCAGCTTCTATCTGTTGGATGAGATTTCTAGTTAGTGTGCTAAGTACCAGTTTTCAAGATTACCAAGTAATCTTGAAAAAAGAAGACATTTACTGTCGTTTTATTAAGAACTGGTGGCAGCATGCTGTTTCTGTTTAGCTGACAAATGTGAAAAAAATATTTACAAAAAGGTGTATACTTAGCTAATAATCCATGAAAACGTGTTGTGTCAGCTATGTTCAGTTATGTTCTTGTTGTAATACTGTGTGTTTTAAGACACGTATTAACTTCCAGGAAAGCTTGGCTCTCCTAGTTAATTATGATGGTGTTCCTTTTGACTGGCCACAGGAGGCGCTCTTTCCTGATTATGTTCACCTGAGTACTGCGCTGTGCCAAACCCTTTCTTTCTTCCAAAGAGATCATTGTGACACCGTTTTTCAATATACTGAGCTGGATAGAGTGCATTTTGTGTAAGTGAATCTTAACACACGCCTTACAAAAAAATCCTGCAGGAATCCTGTAGGATTTTGGTTCCAAGTGCTGACACAGTGCAGGGATTGAGACACATTCACAAGAGAAATTTGTGTTGCTTCCCAGATAGCACACGTACGTCTGCAAGATGTCTATTAAAGATCGCTTCATCTGGAAAGCATTTGCTGTGTACAAACATCTGATAGATGTCTCTAAGATGTCAATTTTTTTACATACTTTCTAAATCATAAACAACTTAAAGACATTTTCTAAACGTCTATTTGACATCTGATAGGAAACGTCCTATAGACGTATTGCAGATGAGCAAACACTCTAAAAAATACGTGTGTGCAAGTGCAGACGTCAAATAGACGTCTCCGTGATATACGTGTGCTATCAGGGTTATGTGTTTGTACATGGTTTCTTCTTGACTTTTCTGGCATACAGGAAGTACATGGTGTGTCCCGTGAAAATGAATAGGATGGAGATGATGACAAGGATGCCGAAGTGTTGTGGCTGGGGTGCAGAGATGACCATGATGAAGTGCAGCAAGTCCATCAGGTAGTTCATGGAGCTGTGGACTCCATTCACCACCCCACGCTCTGATTCACATATGGTCTCCTGCAAGAGCTGAGTCACTGTCAGGTCAAAGGACCAGAGACCTGGAAAATAACAACACCTTATATAATATTTTGGATAACACATCATGGTGATATCACGTGTAATATAATCAATTAGCATACTATTCTTACTAAATTAAGATGTTGAGTCAGACCACATGACATTTTAGAACCAGAAATAATCTTTCCTTGCCATAAAAAGTTCAAACTATATTTAATACTTTAAGAGACTCTCTATGATAACATTTCCTTTTTCATAAGGAAAAAAAAGTCAGAATTGCAAGATATAAACTAAGACTAAAAAATGAAAAAGCTAATTGCGACTTTTTTTCTTGCAAGTTTATATTTCACAATTTGGCCTGTAGCGAATCACTGTTCTGCTTTCCTGAGGTGTTACGCATTTCGGGGGAAGGGTCCATAGGTCCTCATATGGCTTGTTAACTGAGGGGTGTTACAGAGTATTTGTTAAATATAGCTAACAAAATATATATTGTGTGTTTGATTGGTCCAGACGCTACAGGACTTTTCTTCTCAGCATTGCTTGTTTATATCTCACAATTACAAAAAGATAAGCATAAGACTTTTTTCTCAAAGTATCTTGCGAGTATCTCACAAATCTCATAACATTTCTCAGAATTGTGAGGAAAAAAGTCAGAATTTTGAGATATATATACACTTCCATAAATGTGTTTTGCAGACCATTCCCCCCAAATATTAATAAGCAATGAAACAGTTTTATTGAAATATTTTTCCTAAGAAATAATAAGATTATCAAACTATTTAATATTTTTGAAAGAATTAATTATTTTAATGAAAAATATAATATTTTTATTACAGAAATTAAAAACATGCACAACATGGAATACATTATTTTATGTACCTATCTAAGGGCACATTAAATGTATCAAATGTAACAGTAAGGATATGTTACAAAGATCTCTATTTGTATTCTATTTTTATTTCTATAATATGTATTCTGTTCACCAAAGAATGCTAAAAAATGTATCATGGTTTCCACATAAAATATTAAGCAGCATACCTGTTTCCAACATTGATAATAAGAAATGTTTCTTGAGCAGCAAATCAGCATATTAGAATTATTCCTGAAGGATCATGTGACACTAAAGACTGGAGTAATGATGGTGAAAATTCAGCTTTGCATCACAGGAATAAATTACATTTTAAAAATAATAATAATAAATTATAATAATTTCACTACAGTATATTCCTGTTTTTACTGCTTTTTGATCAAATAAATCCAGTGATAAATTTGATAAATTAGTGAAACTTCTTTCAAAATTGTTACTGACCCTAAACATTTGAACGGTAGTGTATGAATTTTTATTTATTATTATTATATATAAAAAAAAAAAAAAAGGACAAAGCAGGCATCTACTCACCAACTCGAGCTGTAATAACTCCAAGGAACAGCAGGATGATGGAGATGTAAGATTCGGGTTCTGTCCCTGCTGGCACTTTCTCAAACAGCACAGTGTTATTGGTCCAGTGAATGGAGGAACGGTCTGGCAGCAGAGGCTGGTTGATGCTTCCACGCAGTGGGTATCCGTGCCTCTGGTGACCTCCGGTCATCCCACCCACATCTGACGCATTCTTGATATTTAGCACGCTGAGGTCCAATGGGCTACCGGGGGCAAACACGGAGCACAAACAAAGCAACAGGCAAACTAGGTGCAGACAGCTGGAAATGACTCCAGTATTGACCAGGCCACATGTTTTCCGCAGCTTTGTGAAAAGCACAGTACCCAAAAGCCCTGCCACAGCTGACATGCCCATCAGTATGCTGAGCAATGAGCCGCTAATGTCTCCAATCAAAGCACCTAATAAGAGCACCGATCCGGCCACCACCAGTCCAAAGATGCCAGTCAACAGCAGGTTATGCCCATACAGCTCAATCAGGAAGACAGACATGGCGAAATGCCACATGCGATCACCCTGGCACGCGAAAAGAGACGATCGGCTCAAGATATCATACTTCACATACCAAAATTCACATCTTTTGTGTGGTACTCAAAGTATTATGAAAAATCCTGTGTGCCAGAGCTCATGCCCTGCTTACTGAGTGCCAGCATGGCAGATACGAAAGCGGCTCCTTACCCACATAGATAACGCTCCGCTCACATAGATGAGGAACTCGGGGCCCTTGAGGTAGATGAGGGCTGACCCTATGAGATAAAGAGTCTCGAAAGATTTATTTCTTGAATGTGCATTTGTTTTAGAATAATTGACTGTTTAAATCCAGACAGCAAGAACAAGCAGGCTTTGCAGATTCTAAGCATCTTCTAAAATAGCAGATGAATGTTTCTCTATTTTAATCACTCTAAGCCATACTTTAACATTTAAAAGGATTGTTCACTCAAAAATTTAATTTACTCTCTAAACCCATGTTTTGTTTTGTTTTCCCCATGGAGCATTAAAGTAAACATTATGAAGGTTTGTGCTGGTCGCTCCATGCGGTTATGATGAACGGGGACTGAGGATTTTAGTTTAGTCTCATAAACTGTAAACTCAAGATCCGGATCATTCTGATTCGAAAATCATCATTCTATTTTGTGAACCAGTTAAACGAAGTCTGAAAAACTCAACTCTAATGATTCATTAGTGAATCAGACATTCCTACTGTTCTCATGAACTGGCAAGAACATGAAAAGCTTGGTTGATTCACAATAATTACTTAAATTTTAATCCGTTTGTAACACAAAACTATAATACATAACTCTGGAATTACTTGGGTGTCATGGAAAAGCATGACGTTCCTCTAGTGTTCCACGAAAGAAATTCAAGCGCTTTGGAATGACTTAGAATGTTCACTAAATATTGACTCCGTTTTCAAATTTGTGTAAACTGTTCCTTGCATATTCTGTCAAGCAAATTGGTTAATTATGGCATAATTAATTACGTCGAAATACAGCAGATATTGACTAGTTTGAAGTATTAAACCACTTCCCTCTATGCACGAAGCAGTCAAAATAGTTTGATTGAGTTAGTTTGAAGAAACATACGTGGTATATTCCTGGCTTTGATCACAGGTGAATCTCTGTCATTATTATTGTCAAACTCCACAGCAACACCACCACACTGGGCCACCTCTATTCTGAGAGACATCCTGCATGAACAGCATGACTGTATTAGAATCGGGTCAATAAATGATAGATGCATAAATCGTTCAAAATAAATATTTAAAATAAAAAGTTCTTTTGTTGGCATGGTTGTCATGCCCTACAATGAGGCCTAATATATACAAACCTGTAAAAAAAAAAAAAATAATAATTTTTAATACCCTAAAATGTATGCAATCATTAGTCTATAGTAAATAATGTTTAGTTAATCGTGTCACATTTTAAATGTGTATAGTTTGCTATCACATCTAATAAATACTAAGTACATAGTACAATACTAAATATTTTAGCATTATCAACGGCCATGAATTCAGCCATTTAGCTTGTTTTTAATTTATTATACACTACCATTCAAAGGTTTGGGTTCAACATTTTTTTTTTGCGTTTTTCGAAAGAAGTCTCTTATGCTCACCATGGCTGCATTTATTTATTTAAAATAGAGTAAAAGCAGTAATATTGAGACATATTATTACAATTTATTCCTGTGATGGGAAAGACCATTGTATGAAACTGCCAGAAAAGCAGAACGAGTCACAGGCTGACAAAGGCAGCCAGCATATTCCACAGCACGTGACAGTGAGGGGGGACAATGTCACCGTTTACCCCCCACATCACAAAAAAGACCACCCTGTCACTCAAATCTCACACACACACACTCATATAGTAATAAAACTCTCGACATACTTATTCAACACAACATCAACATAGTGATGTTTGCATTGAGATATGTTAATTTTTATTGCCATGCCCTGATATGATTACATATTTAATCAGTTAATAGTCAGTCAAAACAGTCTATTATTATATATCAAAATGTTTTATGGCAGTCATTCAGAATGTACTGTTCAAACAATGATGATTATGTAGCACTTTGAACCCTTTAGATTAACATATATAATGAACATATAATGAATTCTCTTTATCGCACCACCACACTTCAGATAACAAAATAATACAACTTAAAAGCCCAAAACATACATACTTTAGCAAATGAATCATAGTTTTCACAAATGTTGCTATACTGTATGTCTGTTAATTTTGACCTACAAATTATACTTATATGTAGTGTGAGCTTTAATAGATCAGTATTGAAGATGCTTTTTTTTTCTCTTTACAATATATAATCAACAATTTGAGTGAGAATTTGAATTGGCAAATGAACGTGAATGTGAAACCTGATGATCATCATTTGAAAACGAACCAAAGAGCATCTTGAGATTCAACAGAACCAAGAACATCTGACTGTCACATGATCAATATTACAAATTTGATTGACCTAGAAATTGCGCGAAATATGAAATATCTCTTCATCATTTTGCATCATAACATTGTTTTAGTTTTCAGTTTTTAATTAAAATGTGATTCCCAGACTTTCAGTGTTACCTCAGCCTTTCTGATCCCACTTTACACCAAATATTGAAATACTAAAGCCAAAAAAGACAGGTAGAAAAAAAAATCACCTGATATTTGACTCCTCCTTTGAGTCCTCTTTGCTATGAGTGCTTGTTGTGTCTCAAGGTTGTGCTATCCATGTGTCCCAGGTAAGGATGCTTCCATGCAGGCCTGAATTCCAGCAGTCGCACTGTGAGGGACTTGATAACATCATAGTGCATGAGGGCACCATTGTATGAAACTGCCAGAAAAGCAGAACGAGTCACAGGCTGACAAAGGCAGCCAGCATATTCCACAGCACGTGACAGCGAGGGGGGACAATGTCACCGTTTACCCCCCACATCACAAAAAAGACCACCCTGTCACTCAAATCTCACACACACACACTCATATAGTAATAAAACTCTCGACATACTTATTCAACACAACATCAACATAGTGATGTTTGCATTGAGATATGTTAATTTTTATTGCCATGCCCTGATATGATTACATATTTAATCAGTTAATAGTCAGTCAAAACAGTCTATTATTATATATCAAAATGTTTTATGGCAGTCATTCAGAATGTACTGTTCAAACAATGATGATTATGTAGCACTTTGAACCCTTTAGATTAACATATATAATGAACATATAATGAATTCTCTTTATCGCACCACCACACTTCAGATAACAAAATAATACAACTTAAAAGCCCAAAACATACATACTTTAGCAAATGAATCATAGTTTTCACAAATGTTGCTATACTGTATGTCTGTTAATTTTGACCTACAAATTATCCTTTAATTTTATTATTGTGTGTGTGTGTGTGTGTGTGTGTGTGCTTTTGTGTATTATAGTCTACCACTTATTGATAGACCAAAGAACATTATGTAACTCAGAAAAACATATGCATATATACTATAGTCTGGTGCTTAAAAAACACTGCTTTATTATATAGTACTATATATTAATCTATACCTTTTGATGATGTTAATGATCCTGCTCTCGTTAATATTAATGTTGAATCTGAAAAAAAAAGATTTGGTTTGTCAGAGTCCTAAGTTTGCAGGATTTAATTTAACATGAATGGAAAGACATGTACAGGACTGTCCTATAGCTGATTGCAAAAAGTATGAATAATCATAACAGATTATAAGCAAATTATCCAATGAGACAAATAGACATATATTATTAAAGATAAATATTTACTGCACTTGCGAGAAAACATTCCTCACAAACATTCTTCACAAAATCTGTATTGGGGGGAAAAAAAGATGTTTGGGTTAAATCTTAAAAAAGAAGAAAAAAAAAATACTGTTTCTCTACAGTCACAATTCAAAATTACATGGCATTATTTGTTACAAAAATAAATAAATAAAAAAAACATTATCTGCCATATGCCACTACCAAATATGACAGAATTCTCCTATTTTCTCTTATTTCACTCAAAATTTGGCATATTTTCTATTATATATCACTAACATAATGACTAATTTTTATTATCTAATTAAGATCTTAATTTATCCATACACTGCTAGTAAACGTGGCTGTGTTATGGAAATTTGGAACACAAAAGCTGGAACCATGCTTGACATTTTGGCAAATAGAGGCATATTTTTAATAGGGACAATGGCAAAAAAATAATAGCAATATTCCAGCAATTCTGGAAAAGGCATTTTTCTAACCTTTGAATGTATGTGTGGGGCCTATAAAACTACAGAATTTTAAATTGGATCTCATGTGTAGAACTTTTGGTCAGATTTCTGTGACTTTTGTGACTTCAGTTCTTCATCCTGTATATGAACTTTGTAAGATCCAGAATTAATTTCTTGAACTGGGGCACTGGGGTGTTTCTTGCAGCAGTATTCTCGTATGGCTCTGAAAACAGCAGTGCCGGGTACAGACAAACTAGGGATCCCAGCCAGGAGAAAGATTATTACATAAATCCATGAAGGATATGGCTTCTTCTCTAAGGTTGGGAAGTTTTCCTATAAATGAGAACAAGATAATTTAATTAATTCCAAATGAATGCTTTGCAAATTACAGTTTTTTATTTTTTTTGTAACAAGAATCATGTTAAACTGATTAAACTTGTAGATCACCGATTCAGGGTCCCAGGCAATGTAGAAGATTTCCTTGGTCACTATGGTGGAGAAGTAGAAGATGAAGATGGCTAACATGATGATGGGACTTATGACTCTCCATGTGGCTTGCCAGAAGATGTTAGGCTTATGTCCAATCATAAATAGCAGGTCTTCATTGAACCTGTTCATAAACAGAAGATAACATACTTTATGGCTGATTTCAGTGAGCTTTATCTAAACAATAAAGTCATAAATGCATTGTCACTGTGAAAACATCCGTGAATTGCTGATACGTGATTAAACTGTTCTACAGAAACAAATTTATCTTCTTTAACTTGTTTATGTTGTATAACCAATTCTAATCATCTTGTTTTGTAAGGGTTAAAGGAACAGCTCAACCAAAAATGAAAATCTGCTGAAAATGGACTCGCAGACCTTCCAAGATGTAAATGAGTTTGTTTCTTCATCAGAGCAGATTTGGAAAAGTTTAGCATTACATCACTTGTTCACTAATGGATCCTCTGCAGTAAATGGGTGCCGTCAGAATGAGAGTCTAAACAGCTGATAAAAACATTGCAGTAATCCACACGGCTCCAGTCCAACGATTAAAGTCTTGTGAAGCAAAAGGCTGTTTATAATAAATCCATCAAGAAGTTTTTAACTTCAAACTGTTGAGTCCTCTATTGTGATGCGTTTATCAGATATTTGGTCTCTCATTCTTGACGGCACCCATTTACTGCAGAGGATCCATCGATGAGCAAGTGATATACAGTAATGTTAAATTTCTCCAAATCGGTTCTCATGAAACAAATTCACCTACTTCGTGGATGGCCTGAAGTGAGTAAATTTTCATCAAATTTTCATTTTGGGATGAACTATTCCTTTAAATACCATTTAACTGCTAAACTTAGGCTCCGACCTACCTGTCTATCCCATAGACATACACAACTCCAATCATCTCAGAGAAAGCAATGATGAGGAGAGGAATCGAGCCGGCAAAACTGTCAAACAGGGCTAGCCAGTAGTTCCCTGAGCCTTGCACAAATATCAGCCCAACCAGGCAGCACACCAAGCATGTTACCCCTGTTGTGAACAATGGAATGAGAAATTTTAACTTCTTCTGAAACGATACCATCACTTGGATGGAGATATCTGTAATGAATTCTTCATATTATGATGGTCAAAATGTAAGTCTAATTTATACCTGAAATAAGCTCTTTGGGCCAGCTTTTGGGAAAGACCTTCAGGTCCTGCAGGGGAACCAGAACACCCTCAATGTTGCCAAACATCGAGGACAGACCGAGGCAGAAGAGCATGATTAAGAACAGGACAGACCAGAGCGGAGACAGTGGCATCTTGGTGATAGCCTCAGTGAACACAATGAAGGCCAGACCTGTTCCCTCTACACCCTGTAAAAGTGTGAAATTCATTTGTTTCAAATAAATGCTGGTCTTTTTAAGTTTCCATTCATCAAAGTATCCTGAATTTTTTTTTTTATCATGGCTCCACAAAAACATTAAACACTATCTGTTTTCAACATTGATACTGATGTTTATTGAGCATCAATGATTTCTGAAGGATCATGCAAAGACTGCAGTATTACCGTTTTAGTGAATTTTTTAACGAATAAAAAATCAAAAGTCAAAAATCTTACAGAGTATATACCTAAACTATAACTGAAGGAATGCTGTACCCTTAGTTTTTGAAATAGTGATAATAATAATACTCATGTTGCACTGAGAGGATAGATCCTCACAAAAAAAAGCTAATTGTTTGTTTTTGTTCTCATATATATATATATATATATATATATATATATTTAACTAGTGATTTTATTTGGAAAAAAAAAATCCAATAATGGGAAAGTTAAATGTGTCATTAATCAATAGATTTCAATGGTGCTAATGTAACTACATTAGAAGTTGTTTGTATAATAATAGTAATAATAATAACAAACAAAAATGTATATTTTGTAGTTTAGATTTATTTAATGTTAATGATGCTCTTCAAATTTTGAAGATAAATTACACATTTTACCCCGCAGAGAGCACAAAATCCTTTCGTTTATTAGAATATATAAATATTCGCACCAGTATAGGTTGGTCTTGGAAGAACTTGGTATTGAAATAAAAAAGCAGTATATCACCCATCCTTATACTGTATACCTCACTGAGGAAGCTGTTTAGATCACAGGTCTTAAGAGCAAGGCTGCTGATGATATCAGGGTTTGTAGTATTAAGGCTGTGGAGAGCTTCTTGATAGTTGCTCTGAGTGATGCTTCCCTCTGGCAGATCAAATGTGTTCAGAAGAGTCAAGATGTTCCTGCAGGACAAAGTCAAGATAAGTGCTTCAGAATGGAGTTTAAATGTGTCATAACCACTGAGCTATATAATCTCTATTATAGATCAGTGGTTATAACACTATTCTAATATTTTAACAATAGTTCATGCATTAGGTATGATAAAACAACAACTTTTTATTTATAAATATATACATTTTTAAGAATGTGACACTACCAAACACTTACCCACTCAAACAGTCATCAAATCTCTCTGTAGCTCTGAACCCAATGATGCTGTAGATGACAGTGGCAGCGTAGATCGAGGTAAAGGCATTAATGATGGAGATGATTACTGCATCTTGCTCACAGTTATTGCTGATGGAAAGAGAGGGAATACTTAGTTTGATAATCACTGAGGTATTTGCAGTGAACACTGGGTGGGATTTTCTGTTGTGCTCTTATGCCGGGTTCAGACTTCATGATATTTTTGTCGGTCACGATAGTCACTGTCAGATTTCCCGATTTTGACTTCTAAAATCTTGTCGTGTCGGAGACAAGAAACATGTCAGACTATCGCAAGCCGTTTTAGCATTTAAAAGTTTGTTTTGACTATCCATAAATATCATTTAAGATAGGAACAATTGTATTTTGACGAGTCATAATTATAATTCGACTAGTCACAATGACAATTAGAGATATCTGCAATTATAATTGCACTAGTAAGAAATCGGATTAGAGAGATCTCTAAATACTTTGACTAGTCAAAACTCCATTTAAGATATCTGTAATGACGTCATAGATATCTTCAATAGGGCGTCACACATACGCAAAGGTAATTAGAGATATCTCTAATTCAGTTTCGACTAGTCACAATTATATTTTAAGATATCTGAATTGTACCTGCTCCTAGTCGAATGTGCTGTTGTTTGACGTGAGACTAAATTAACTCAGTTCCTCCCAGAGCCCCTCCCCGACTAATGTTTAGTGCTAACTGCTAACAACAGTGGTCTGCTTTTCTTGTCA
>NW_015551091.1:392155-394906 GCF_001515605.1 Sinocyclocheilus anshuiensis | reverse complement strand
AGATATCTATAAAGGAATTTTGACTAGTCACATTGTTAATTCCAGATATCTACATTGAAATTCTTCCTAGTTAAAAAGCTAAATGCAGATATCTCCAAATAAAGATCTTCCTAGTCAAAAATCAGATTGAGATATCCATAATTAAATTGCAGATATCTTTAAATGGGTTTTGACTAGGAAGAATTCCAATTCAAGATATCTCTTATTAAGTTTTGCCTAGTCAAAAATCAAATTCAAGATATCTACAACTGTAATTTGACTAGTAATAAATTACTTTCTGATATCTACAAATGTATTTTGGATATCTTTAAGAAATCATGAATTAAAGATATCTGCAATATAATTATGACTAGTCAAACACCAGTTAGAGATATCTTGAATTATAATTTTTATTAGTGTTAATTCAGTTAGAGATATCTCTAATTTAATTATCACTAGTTAAATTGTAATTTGAGATATCTATAATTAGAATTACACATAGTACAAAATCAATTATAGATATCTTTAATTACAATTTCTACTAGTCAAAACTCATTTGTAGATATCCGAAAATATTTTCCAATGGAACAATTCGACTAGTCGTAATAGCATTGTAGATATCTCGAATGTATATTATGACTAGTCAAAATAACATTGTAGATATCTTCAATGCATATAATGACTAGTCATAATCACATTGTAGATATCTTAATTCCAATTACGACGAGTCAAAATTGCAGAATAGATATCTGGAATTGGAATTTTGACTAGTCAAAACTATAGTACAGCAAGTACAGCAAGGAGTATTTAATGCTAAAGCAGCTTGCCATACACGTTGCTTCCCGACCATGCCGTCTTTATATGACTAGTACAGCAAGGAGTATTTAATGCTAAAGCAGCTTGCCATACACGTTGCTTCCCGACCATTCATCGCGTGCCGTCTTTAACGACATGCGTGATGTCATCGAGAAGGCGGAACTAGCGACTGACTTCCGAAAACAAGAGTGTAAACATTTGCTGAAGCGCTTCTGCTATAGTTCGCCAGCATTTTTCTTTCTTTGTTCTGTCGTGGTAGTCCCTCGATCATACATCATACAGGCAGGAGTACTGTTGCCACAGCTCCACGAACCTTTCCTCCGTCTCTTAATTCCAGCACCATCGAGCTTCTGTGCTGCTATTGGTCAACGTCACCAATGTGACAGAACTCGACGTGGACAACGGAAAAAAAAAATAAACATGCTAGTCTTTCTGTCGTGATGTCGTGAAGCATCGCAGACGCGGAATCGGTTGTCGTCCACTATGACACACAACACGTGCTGAAACGATGGAATCTTGCGTCCCGACGCCCATTGTCGAATCCCCACGACACCCTACGTCAAGCAAGTCGTGGCAAAATCGGGCTAAAATCGTGTAGTCTGAACCGGCAATACAGTGTCGATCCTAGACTTTTGGGGGCCCTACGCAAAACTGTGTTGGCGGTGGAGTGGTGTATGAGTGGTTATGAACGAATGAATGAAACACATTTGTCCGTGTTTCACTCCATCTCGAATCGCGCTCGCGGAAAGCGCTTGAGAAACAGTGTCTCTTCCGCGGTTCGGTACAATTTCAACTCATTTTTTAGTCTTGAGCAAGACTGTACGACATTCACATTACATGATTTGACTGATTTTTACGTAGAAAGGGCGACAGCGCATCACATTAAAAGAAATGATCATTCATGTTTATATAACCGCTGGCCAAATTGCAAAACGAAACTAAAATTAAATCATTTTTGAGAGCAAGGGGGCCCCCTGGTGTTTCGGGGGCCCTATGCAGCTTGCGTATTTTGCCTAT
Organism: Sinocyclocheilus anshuiensis; assembly: GCF_001515605.1. Lineage (NCBI taxonomy): Eukaryota > Metazoa > Chordata > Actinopteri > Cypriniformes > Cyprinidae > Sinocyclocheilus > Sinocyclocheilus anshuiensis. Next base: position 393,094 of record NW_015551091.1, on the reverse strand, counting down.
AGGGAGGATCGGCTCTTGCCTGTAAGAATGAACCTCGCAGAGACAAATGTGCAACTTTCACACAATAAAAGGCTTTATTCTACAAAAAAATGATCTGTGTATGTCTGTCTGTGTGTATGTATATAGTGTAAAAAGAACCTCAACAAACACAAAAACACTTAAAACATGAACTTACTGCACAGAATTATAGCTGGAAAAGGAGATGAGACCTCCAAAAGCCAGAGAAAATGAATAAAACACTTGTGCACCTGCATCTAACCATGTGGTTGGGTTTGCTAACTCGTTTAGCTGCAAACAAATACACAATTTTGTGATTTATGAGAGTACTGAATGTGTTAACACTTTTTATGTCATGAAAGTAAATCTGTTGAATTTGTTTGATTTTGACACTCACATCTGGAGTGAAGAGGAACTTAATGCCGTCAACGGATCCTTTCAGAGTCAGTCCTCTGATCAGGAAGATCGTAAGAACTACGTATGGCAGTGTAGACGTCACATAAACAGCCTTTAAAGAGAAAAGAGGAGAGGAGATCAACCTTAATTACATGTCAATATCATATCTAATAAAATCTGATGACAAATACTTTGGGTGTGGTACAGTGAGTTCAAACTTTATGTTTTATGGCTCTTGATTTAGAGATAAATACTTTGACATTCTGGAATTATAATCCTTTTTACTGCAACAGTTAAAACAAAACTGTCTGCTTAATTGTTCACAAGAGCTGTAAAGCTGTAAACCAGTTCTGTGCTGGAAATTTTTACAAGCAGGTGTAGGCCTACTTACAGTACATCACTGTGATCTTTATTCTTTATTTCAACATTAGTTTATAGCATTATCATGATATAAAAAGGCATAACCTTTGATAACTGTATTGAGTATTGACTGTTTTACTGGTAAAGCTGTTTTAGAGCATTAATGATTACAGATTAGCACAGGGC